>NC_084977.1:11684588-11902088 GCF_963691925.1 Scomber scombrus | reverse complement strand
CCCAACTTCAAACATACATTTTAAAAGAACCGAAACTATCTCATGTTAGAAAAAAAAGCCCCTGAGTCTTATTTGCCCAACACTGCCACACTCTCTCTCCCTCCCTCTCTTCTTCTCTCCATCCAGCCCTCCATCCGTCCCTCCCCATCCAAAATGTTGTTTGTTTATCATCATTGGAGCATTCTAGCTCCAGGTTGTTGCATCATAATTAGCAGCCTGAGTAGCACTGATGTAGTATATGTGTGTGTGAGCATGCGTGCACAGTGGTGCTGTTGGTTCATTTCTGATTTCACAGAGAGTTAGTTCATCCCTGTGGCTGATCCCAGGAGCCAGCTGTTGGCTGTAGACTATTGCAGCCTCACAGCATAGCAACATGGAGGTAACACACATCATATAACTCACCCCCCACCCCCTTTCTGCATAGAACCAACTTGAAAGGCTTTACTCTCTCTCAGCAGGCGCCTGATCCCTCCCTCTATCCCTCCATCCATCTATCTCATTTCTTCTATCTCTATCTCTCCCTCTCTCTCTCTCTCTCTCTCTCTCTCTGCTCGCTTCTGTTGTAGACTGTAATACAAGGCCTTTAAATAATTACACATAGAAGTCCTCCAGAGCGGCTAAATGGGAAGCAAGGGCTCAGTGAAAGTTAACCCCTTCATCGTGCAGCGGTTTATGCCTTCTTAGAGCAGGTCACTGATAGTTGAAGCTGTGATCATCTGGTGTATGTTTCCATGTCTTTTTTGCCGGGCTGTTTAAAACCAAACCTAATGTAATCTGTGGGAAAAATAGTTTTCTAGTGACAGAGTATTTGGCTGGAGATTCACAGGCTTTATCTGTGAAGGGAATCTGTCAGTTGAGAGCGCTCTGAGGGACAGAGTCTGAAAAAAAGAGGATGATCTTTACTTAAGAGTTTAGGCAGGTTTCTCAGCTGGTACTTACTGGAAAGATGCGTAATTTCTAATTTGTATGCCTTTTTTTTGGCAAAGAACTTTTTTTTCCCTCACAGGTCTTGAACTGCTTTCGTACATGACCTTCCTGAAGCATCTTGTTAAAAATATATAAAGTGCACTGGCTTTCAACTTTCAATCAAAGGTGAATTATGGGAATAGTAATTGAGTCTCTGAGGTGAAGAAAGTGGAGAAACAAAACAAAACAACTGACAAGAATAGATTAAAAATTATACATAACATTTTATGGCCAACAAGTAGAAAAATACGCAAACAAAACTAGACACTATAGTCTTCAAACTACATCTTTGTGTGGACGCATTTCACAAAACTAGCATGAAAGTAACACTCGCCCACTAAACAGTCCAAACTAAGATTGTGTGGAAAAGCTATATACGGCAGAGGGCTACTGTACCATCAACAGAAGAGCTGTACTTTTCACCATCTAACCTGCCAAGTGTAGGTTGCTTTGGAGTGATGCAAGGATCTGGCTTTGCCCAGGTTCCCACTGATGTGTATACATATGAAGAGGGTTGGTGGATGGAGTCTAGCTCACAGCTTGAGTCCTGTTAATGCAGATGGCTGCTTCTGCTGGCGTATGGGTAGGGTTTATGTGCAATGTTAATGAATATTTATGTGTTTAAAGCACATTTGTGGTGGGAGGCTCCTGTGGATATGAGAACAAGACTTTGACTCAAAGCCTTAGTGAGTGTCAGGGGAGTGTAAGGTGCATTGGAGTGTGGCTTAGGGGGATGAGGATTCCCATTCAACTGGCTTTATGGCTTAAAATGTCTTTGTCTTTATCACTTGGACTGGAACATGAATATACAAGTGAGGGGGGGAGTCCACCTTATTTAAAAAAAAAAAAAAAAAAGTATTCAATCATTAAGTGAAGAAGTTACAACAATTTAGACATACACTTCAACATATATATAAGCAAATTGCATACAGCATAATACTCAAACTACAAATAAGTGTCTGTGTGGGGTTTTGACTCATGTTGTATAACTCTTCACTTACAAAGGGTAAAACAGTAAATTACTCTTTAGGATCTTTTAAATAAAACTGCCAGATTGCACTCATGGTGTGTTTATCACTCACTGTGGTAAAGCCACAGAGGAAATGTTGAATTGATTTTCAGGGTGGAGTTTGCAGACTTTGATTGCAGGAGTGTAATAATGCAGTGTGCTCAGCCCCCCTTAGTACTTCCTTATTGAGCATGTACTGTATATAGTACAAGGCCACCACTAATCAAATTCTCTCTCTTTCTCTCCCACATGCCATTGCCTCTGGTGCATCTCCAACATCAGGTAAGAAATTGTTCTATCATTCCACCAATCAATAGCAATATCGCCTGTAGCTAGCTATACACTGACACTGTCTAAACTCAGAGATTTAGTTGTGTGCAAATGGCAGGAGTAATATTTTACTTTCAGCATCAACAATATTATCAGAGCCCAGGTGAGGCAGCACAGTAAATCCACCCCTCGTCCTTTGTTTGGATCTTTTATCAAGACTGATACTTCCCATGTAATGAAAGCTATTTGGCAAGAGCTGTCGCTGTGTGGTGTCCTGGGAAGGAGCTAAAGATGCTATGGCTCACTGTGAAAACAGCTCATTGCTGGGTTCAGGCAGCTGTGCTGCTGTTGCCGATGTGTGGTGTGTCTCTTCAGCCCTCATGTGACAGCTCTCCCCAGTTTATGACAAATGGTGGGGTGCTGAGCAGGCTAACAGGGAGGTAATGCCTGTTGGTTCATTAGTAGGCCAGGTCACTGTGGGCTCAGGACCAGACACAGACACCTCTACGTTTCTTGCTTCTGGTCTGATGGACAGATACACTGGTGTTTTACATATGCACAAATGACGTACAGACAAATACAGACTCACGCTTTCGCCATTTCAAAATGAAAAAAACAGCAAATACTACAAAAGGGTAGAGCGGCATATTCATTTGTCATTTGCACCTCTTTATCATCCACTGATATTTGATTGGTCCTTTAATGATAAAGTCATGAAGGTTTCCAAAATGATCCCTAACCTTTGACCCATTGACCTAGGCCTAAGGGACATATGATGAGGTGTCATTAAGCAGTTGATCCTACCTCAAATGTTGTCACTTTATTAATCAAAATATTTGATAATTTGGAACATCCGAACACCGCATACCTCATACTTGCAATCAATCATCAGGCCCGGCACAATCTCTCTGTATCATTCTATCCTTCACTTGCTCAGTTGGAGGCCCCCCTTCCCTTCCCCATCACACTCTCTCTCCATCCTAACTAAGGGCTCTCAGAGGGCCACAGCCCAAACTGCTGGCCCTGTCTGTCTATTAATAAATGGCATTAACCACCTGGCCCTTCAGGGACTATTCATTTTAAAGATGAACTACCTTAAAGTACAACACAATGCCGTCTCATTTTTATTGCTTCCTCATTACTTCTCAGGGTGGCTCTAGACTCATCACCTACCCTCCTCCTCCGCCCCCTTATCCCACCATCCCTCTATCTTTTCATCCTGCCTTAACCACTTCCTCTCCTTACTGTCCTTAGGAGCAAAAAGCAACCTAAGCATCCGTAGCTAAATCAATAGCAGAACAAGAAAAATGATTATGATCACAATGGTAAGAAAGTGGCCTTTTCTCTGGATGGATTTCTAATTTTGCTGAACTCCCATCAACTCAATGGTTTGGCCTTTGAATAACCAGAGTCCCAATTCCCAGCTCTGTAAATGCACTTACAGCAATTGTGATGATAAATCTAGGCCCTCATGTTAAAGTGTTATATACTTATATAATTACCATAATAATCAAGTTTATTGTGGAGTGGCGTGCTATGCAGTACCATGGGTGTTTCATTCGTAGCAATTACTGTTATAAACGTGCTACAGTGACTGTGTGTCTGCACAATAGGCTGCCCAGACCAATTTACTGTGATCCATGACAATGTGGTACACCGCTGGTCTGCTAAATCGTTTACAGCATAACATATAGAGCCTGTTCTTGGCTTTAATTACTCTGAGTCTAAATAAGCTCCAGTATCATGCTTACTAATTCCACAGTGGACAACTAATATCTGGATCAAAGAGATCACTACAGTTAAAAAGAAATAAAGAAAAAGAAAAAAAGAAACCACATCAGCATTTCATTGGCCTCTCTTTCTTATTTACTCCCTATTAATTTTTTTTTCTTTTTGTTTCTGTAGCAGATGAATCAGAATGCTTGGAATCGTTGCACACGTCTTCCCCTGTGTCTGAATGTCAAAATATTTGTTCCGGGTTTGTTTTAGAACCCTGGCAAACGGGTGAAGGAAAGGTTTGAAGTTGTAGAGGAACAGCCTCATTATACTCACCAAGCCGCACAGTTATTCTGTATGAAGTGGAGATAAAAGCAAGAAAAAAGCTGAGAGCAAGAAGAAATAAAGAACATTGAGAAAAAAAAAGAATGTGGAAGAAAAAGATGAAGCTTGAAGGAAGAGAAATGTGGAAAGAAAAGGGGGCTGGATCAAAAGGATAAGGGGGAGGAAGGAAGGAAGGAAAGCACCATGTGTTTCTAAAAAAGAAGCAAAATACAAAGTGAAAGAGATCAAATTATAGCAAGAGATAGTGACTCCACCGGTATGACTGGTTTATCAGCTGAGCTTAATGGTTTAAAGTCCCTGTCTCTTACTCTTTCTCTCTGAAGTCCTAAAGACAATTTCAAATTACTCCATGCTGATACGGCTAATGTTAATTAAAAGCTGAATGCTTTAGCCCTTATTGTGTGCTTATGTTTGAAGCGTCAGACCCTTTTATTTAATTTCTTTCCTTCTTTCTTCTCTGTCAAATTTAATATGGCCCCCACATGTGTCCATATATATAGTTTCTTGTTATTTTGTGTGTTTGTGTATTTTGGGATGTGATTTCAGTGCAGACAGAGTTTGTGCTGTGAATCGCAGCCTTTGGCCTGTGAGCAATGGGTTCAATTCTAGCCATGACAGCAGTGTCCACGCCAGGTTCTGTGGAACAGATATTTTAATCCATCATGGGTACGTGTCCCACTAACATCTGACTTTTGACTTTTTTCCCCCTTATTTTAAGAGAAAAGTGCATCTGCAAAACATGATTCAGTATTAGTATAATAGTAAATGCAATGTACTGTTATGTAGAGATACCAATGCAACTGACCTTTTCAGCACATACAGACATGACATCACTACTTCACATACTATTCATTGCAAAGGAAATGCATTCATTAGTGTTAGTATTTCCCATATATATGCATAATGTATTCATTTTTTCTACCACATCCTTTCACCTTTGTCTGTGTACTTTATATATATATATATATATGTGTGTGTGTGTGTGTGTGTATGTGTGTTTATTATTAGTAAAGGACTGCCATTTGCACACCATGGGTTACAGTCATGGCCCAGTGTGCAGTACAATGAAAGCAGCTGCAGAGCGCTGACAAGTTCAGAGACAGCAGCGTACACGTGCTTCTAGCTCACTAACCTAAATTCCTCCACATCACACTACACAAACATTGTGCCCACACTCACACACTCGTGCTTTTACGCGGGAATTCATGCAAAGCAACTCGCACGCAGACACTAATTCATATTCACATGTGAATACACACGCACGCAGAAACAAACACACGCAGGCTTCCCCCTAGGTAGGTGGTTTCAATCTAGACCCAGTCCCGACGTTCTTCAAAGACTAGGCTCCACTGGCTCTGTTTCATTCTTGTCTTGTCTGTCTGTTCTAGGAGACAGATGTACTGTATAGTTCTGTTGAACTACTGAGTCGAAGAATATCACTCTGTTTGTGTACTGAGATGTGTCAATCACAATCCCTCAATAAACCATCTGGCATTCTCCTCATATTGGCTAGTATTTATGGATAGTATAATTATAATATGATTGTATGACTGGTTGTTTCACAAAAAATAAGCAGACTTTTAAAAAACGTTCTTTATTCTTCTAAAATCAAACACGCCATGTCAAAAATAAATAAAAAGAAAGAAAATCAACCAAGTGAGCCCAAAGCATTTAAGACAGCAAGGAAATTGCTGTTACAATGTTATAATGGCATGTTTTCACAAATGTGACCATACGCATGTGGCCACATGAGAACAGTACTTTTAGCTCTCTGCCATAGATAAGAAGGGATAATTTGACACCTCCAAAAGCTATTCTGACACACTGGGGTGATTGTAGCTACTATAGGTGCCTGGCTTGACATTCTATCATGTTTGTATCCTCCCACATTGAATATGCAATCAAATTGCTCCCCTAGCAGATGAAATGGCATCCAGTTGAATCTCATATCCTCCACATGCATGATGTGAAGGCTCCACATAGTGTCTGAGTGTGTGTATGTGTGATGCAGGGGTTGTACCAACCCCTGGGATCTGGTCTGTGATGAAACATTCAAGAAGAGTTGCTAGAGGAGTGTATTCAACACAAGGCTGTAAAATGAAGCTCAGGAAAAGCAATCTCCACTCACAGAGACCTATTGCTTTCATTACCACCGAAGCTCTGTGCATCAAAGGCTGTATTTTACTAAGATAAACGTTGTGTCGGGATTTTTCGACGGTGGGAGGGTCTAAATGGTCATTTGCATATCTTATACACACACATGCTGCATAGACAAAGTGCTGGATGAAAATATAAAAATAACAATATAAAAATGGATCATACATTATAAAGCATGGATCTTGCACAATATGCTCATCCCACACATATTAAATGAAGATAAATAGATTGCATTAATTGTATAGTATCTGTGCTAAAGCCACTGATTAATGCCACTGTTTTCTGATTCAGATCTTGTAATGATTTATGAGGACTTTTACAGTTCATCATTTTCAGCGGGCACATTGTTCATTTTCAGGGGCTGCGTGTGGAAATGCTGTATGTATGTAAGTGTACAGTACATACAGTACTGTACACACAAGCAGTGAACAGAGAGTCAGGGTCCGTGCATGTGTTTGTAGAGGTGAATGAGAGAGCAGTCAGCGTTTGTTTAGCTAATCAGGCAAATGAGTGTCATAAAGGAAGCCAGAGGCAGGAGGGGAGCAGAGTGCAGTACAGAGGAAACCCACAAACGAAAGAGTCTCCCACTCTGGGAATAGACCACCCCACCCCACCCGTGTCCTGCACATAACATTTCAGCAATTAAACAATGACTGATGTCCTGACTGATCAAGGTTACTGGGCCAAGGTGAAGCCCAATGAACAGTGTCACATTGCTTTATGGTTCCTGTCCCATAGGTCTCCCTCTGCACCCTACGATGTGCTAATGCAAGCTGTACATTGAAACTGTCCTCATCAGAAAAATGTCAACATTGGTTCTGCTAAAAACAGGCCATGTTTATGTTGACAAGTGAACTCTTATGGTCATGCAATCACTAGGTGCCCTGTCAAGAAAAGTAACAGCTGTGGTTGTTTTTTGAAACAATTACATTTAATAGCAAAAGTGGAAGATGTTGAGGAGGTTGCTTTTACAATATTGCCATTAAAATTGTCAAGGAGAAGGCTGGTCGGAGAGTTAGGTGTAAACAGCAAGATTTTAAACACCTGTTCTATAACCTACATATGTAAGTTGAGTGATTATTACCTTGCGAAGTCAAGATGTTGCAAAGATGATTATACATACAATTTGTATTAGGAAGATTGCCTCAGAGTTATGATTGTGTGCTTGCCCTCTCCTTCGTTAGGCCTATAAAGTACTTCATTTTGGCATCATACACTGCCAGTTTGGATCCCATCTCCTGCCAGTGTTGGTTTCTTTTATCCATGAAGGTAATCTTCCCCCAATCTATACCATGACTACTAGTTATATTTGCCTAAACCTAACCATACCTTAACCATATGGGTGACAGATAAGAAAGGTCGTACATATTTGGAACATTCAAATGGGTCGTTTTTAAAAGGACTTTTTGTCATTTAGGTGTGAAGCCTTGTTGTGTATGGAAGACTAAAGTATAGGATAGTTTATGCATGGCTGCAGCACAGAGAGAATAATGGCATACTGTACAGTATACAGGTAGTGGTATATCTTTACAAATGTATGTGGAGGCAGTGAACATAAACTGCTCTGGCTGCTCGTTTTGGGACATGTCTTTGTCTTGCGCCAGACACACAGACTAGATCCCAAAGGAGAGATGCAGGTAATGAGACTTGTTGCTCTGAATTAGAGTTTCACAACCTGTCACCACCACCACCACCACCACCTTCACTGATTTCCTCTGCCTGCCATCCTCTGTTTTGTGCTTCTTGGAGACCAAGTTGCTCAGCAGTAATGGAGATAACTGCCGTGTAATAGACTTTTTTGTCGGACCCACTGGTGTCAAAGCAGCATGGGTTCCTTGTGACATGGCTATTGATTCCTGATTGGGCCTGCTCACTAGAGAGGTTAGAGAGATGGGAAGAGAGATGGAAGGCTAGCTCCAGTGCCAAAGGGGCAATGCTGAAGGGTAGGACCAGGCCAGGATAGAGCTCTTCAGTAACAGCCACTTGGTGCTACACTGTCCTTTAGGTAAAAGACTCATTACATTATAATTTACTGGAAACCTCTTCTCCGGCTGCTGCTCTGTCATTGCCTGACTTTATAGTAGTCTATTGCTCTCTCTTGTGCTCTCCCATGCTGTTTTATTTTCTCTTATACCTCCTCCCCCCCTTCTTCCAACCCCTCTCTCCATCTTTCTCTCTACTAGCCTATCAGGGAGAGGGTCATAACTCAGGTCAGGTCTATAAAAGCGGCAGGATGGCAGCATGCATGGACCTTGCATTATAGGGTCAGCTTGGACTTCATTACCACAATTAGACTGAGGTGCTGGTGGCCGGCATAATGGGTGACTGCTCAACCCATTTGCTACCGTGTATTTCATTTACCACATAATGATTGGAAACCACAAAATGCTGCAAACCTCCATTAGACAGTCTATTCTAAAACACTCTGTTAGTGCTGCCATGTTCACTGCCAAAAACTAGCACCAAAGAATGATTGCAGCAGTGCACACCACAGCCAAATTGATATGTAACAGAATGTTACTGCCGGAAAAGAGAAACAAGCTGCAAATTACAGTCAGCTGCTTTTTTCGGGGGGAGAATTCAGGCTGGCAAAAGTTTCAGAGACAATAGCCTCCACTAAATAAATAAATAAACAAAGCTAAGCCTAATCTAATATGTGAAAGCCTGTCAGAGGAATTGGGGGCTCAGGGGGGAAATATTGTGCATGTGAAAGGCCATTGGAGGATTAGAGTGAAAGGCCAGACAGGGAGAGAGTGAGCGCAACATAATAAAGGCAGAGCAGCTGTTCAAAAAAGGACAAGTGTGGAGGAGAAAAGAAAAGGAGAGAGTGGGAGAGATAGCCTGAGAAAGCGAGCGAGAGAGAGAGATTGCGGGAAGACGAGCGGCTGTATTTTTAGAAATTAAAGATTTATTGAGTGGCGAAAGAGCAAAAGTGTAGAAAGAAAGGGGGTAGGAGAGAAGAATGGACATGGGTGATCTTTTCAAAAGGCCTTAAAAGAAAGCATTTTTGTCCCTGTCATTTTAATCTGACATTGGACAGCATGTTTCAATCAAGAAAATGGAGGGAGAGTAAGCAGCCAAGCACACAGTCAAATACTGTTTTTGGGGTTTTCTCATACCTGGTCTGAGGGCTCTGAATGTGTAGCTGGAGTCAGAGATTGACCTCCCCGCTACTAGGATCCTTCATTAATTCATAGAGCAGTGGACCCGGGTGCTTTCAGTGCACCAGGTGTGGCCTTGAACGATGCCTGTTAAAATAAGACCTAATTTCCATTCTGGGGACTTTAAGCACTTAGGCTTGTTATGCCCAGGAGGAAAGTATGGTGTGGTATGTAGTAGAGCAAGCAAATCAGTGTGTGAACCAAACCACTATGACTCACACTGCTTAAAAATGAAACAGGTGCATGGGTACTATGGCCTCCCTGCCTATGAGTCGCTTTGGTCTTTGTTACTGACTAGCTAGGTGACTGACATTCAGGCTGGCTGGGTAACTGATTTGTTAGCCTCATCCGGCCAGTCCGGCACTAAGAGCAGCCCCTCACTGACCCCATCTCTCTAAAATGGTAGCATTAATATGCAACAGCAGTATTTCCCCTATCCTCTTTAGCACCTAATCAGACTTTATTCAAATTTGCACAGCTGTAGTTCATGTATTATGCAGCATTAGTTGCTACTTCAATAGTCATTAATAAAGAGTTGGCTGGCCTCTGAATAAGCGATGATGCAAGAGGATGATGAGGTGAGTGAGAGACGGAGAGCAGGGAACATAGTCTGTCATCTCCTACAATCTATGTCCTTCAAATGGTTATTTATTTCCTCATTGTGTGCCATATTATGATGTCAACGAGGACAATGGCGTCAAACATAATTATAGCAGTGGCAGGTTTGGAGAGCTGACTTTCAGTTTTAAAAGTTTTCGAGGTTTGCAGGGGGCCCCCGAGTGCCCTCTGTTGAAAATTCTATTGAAATATTTGTTTGCACGGCTCAGTGGCATTTAATCTCCTGTTGTTCATCAGTTTCCGCTTGATTTATTTCTTCACCTTCGCCTATTTATTGAATTTAATTACACCTCAAATCCCAATGCAAACCTGCTGCTGTTAAGGGCTGAGGGAGGTGGGGATGGAAGGAGGAAAGGGGAGGAGGATGGGGAGCGGTGTCTAGTATAAACCATGACTCAGACAAATAGCCTGCTCCTTCCAAAGACATACAGTATGTGCCCTCTTTTATTTAAGCAAGCTCAAATGTAGACAAATACATACTTGTGCTGTAGAGGTCAGTATATTAGTCTAAAGCCCTTTTCACACATGCACTGCAACCCTGAAATTTTACAGACATTAACTGGAGGAGTTGTATGTGTGAATGCAAATGTCTGAATCAGTTGGACAACATATTAAACAGACTTCACCCTGTCACTTCACTAGTACAGAGTCAGTTTAATGTCCAATTGAGCCCATGTGAATACAGCAGGTCTTTTTCAAGAGAATTCACAGTGAGCTGGTGGATATGTGGATGACGTTTCTATCATGCAGCTAGTGCTGGATGAACGCAGCAGGCCATCTATGCTGCATAGTTTTGACTGGGCCTGAACACTCTGCTGTAAAGCTATTGCTAATAGGAGAGAAAACTTCTGTGATCTCTCATCAAAAAAAGCTGTTTTATTTCTCCTGCTTCCATCACGCTCTACTGAGGCACCATATCTCGACTAAACCAAATGGAGTATTTCTAGTAGGTGTGAACATGTCTGACATGGATCTCTTGTTGTTTGCTACATTCGTAAAAAGGGCAACTCTGGATTGTGTGTCTGGAGTTCATAAGTGAAAATGGCTTAAAAGCAGTTCAGTAAGACACACATCCTCTAAAATCCTGGCAAATGATCCGCAGTCTGTCTGCGGCCTCAGTGACCACATAAAATATCGGCCAGTTAATTAGGCAGTAATTGTGCAATGTGCTCTCCTTTTTATGTGCCATGCATTGGGCCATAAAGAGGCCAGTGTGAGGATGACTGGCAGAGAGGGACACTGCAGTGTGTGCTATAGAATCAGTCCATTTCAGGTCCACAATATGGCTAGAGGTCACATATATCTTTTTTGAAGGGGAGTGGACGAAGCTCATCCCTCTTCTGTATTTTTAAAAAAGGGCTATTAAAAGAGTCACTCATCCTAACTGGATCTGTGTTTTTAACACTCACCGTTTTATAAATATCAGTTTAATAAAGCATAGATTACTGGGTTGCGTTGATAATGTCAAATTTACATCCAGTGTTGTGTATTTGTATAATAAGCATCTCTCTGTAGACTATTGACAAAGTTAAGACAGAATCAAGGTACTGTATCTTTGTTTTTGATCAGTTGGAAGCACTCTTAAGGTCTTAGATTAACTCAGTTTTCAAGAGTTTTAAATTGTATAAAGAAATGAAAAGACCCACAGAGATGCCAGCATTGAGACGGAGTAGAAGATGTAGGTATCGTGTCGAGCAGGTCATGTTCACCTCTAAACCTTCACTCAGCTTGACTTTGTGCTTGTAGAAGCACAAAACTTCCAGACAAGATTCTTTGTACATATTTGCTGAATACAGCAGAGAGCAAGGCTGAGACGATACAGCAGAGACTACAGAGCAGGCTGCTGGATTAATTGCGCTCTCTACTGAAGTGATTGAATGAGTGTGGACAAGGTCATCAGGTTCACATATTAGAGAAGGGACATGCTTTATGCCTTCCATCTCCTAATGTAAAAGGACTGTTTTGATGATGATGATGATGATGATGATGATGATGATGGTGTGTGTGTATGTGTCTATGTGTGTGTGCTTACATGCCGTAGCCAAACTCAGCTTTCCATGGATAGAGCATGCGCAACATATGCTCATACAACATCTCATTCTGTGTATTTTTGTGTGAGTCTCCATGTAGTTATGTATCCTGAGGTTAGTTTATGAGTGTGTGTGTGTGTGTGTGTGTGTGTGTGTGTGTGTGTGTGTGTGTGTGTGTGTGTGTGTGTGTGTGTGTGTGTGTGTGTGTGCACACTCAGAGCCACGGGACAGTATGTATATGTGTGTGAGTCAGTGCTGTGCGCTGCTGGCCCTGCAGCACAGCAGCGCACAGCAGTGAGACAGAGATGTGACAGTGATGGCTCCTTAGCCTCAGGCCACAGCTGGGAGGCCTGAAACACACCCACGCTACTGACCTTCACTGTCACCACTGTAGCACACACACACATGCGCGCACGCACACACACACACACACACACACACACACACACACACACACACACACACACACACACACACACACACACACACACACACACACACACACACACTGTTCATTTTCCACCTACACTCTCTCCTTTTTCCTCCACTCGTCTTCGCTCCTCTCAGTGAGTCACAGCTTATGAGGCAGGGCACAATGATGCACCATCGGTGTGAGTAAGTTGCTTTTTACATGCAGCTCTGTCTCTCAAACCAACTCCGTAGGCTACACTCATTATCATCCCTTCTCTCCCCCCACACTGCAACTGTTTCATCTCACACCCCCACCCCTTAATAGCACTGTGGTCATCACACCGATGACAAGACGCTTCTTTCTCTTACATTGCTTTTCTTACATATAATACTTTACAAATGACACCAGCAGGAGTTACTGTTATGCAAGATGAAGAAGAACAAGATTTCTGTCTCAAGGATGCTGAACTCAGGTCTACACAAGGTTATAACGACTCTCCTTGGTCTCCTGGCTTCTCTATAAATATTTATGTCCAGAGTGGTGAGCCTACAGGTCGTCACGTTCTGCACTTGGTTCCTCTGTCAAATCAGTTGTCAGACTGAAGCATGATTTGCATAAGTATGCATCAGGCAGATGGGGAAAATTATAAATGTATCTCAGACCGCTACAGCCTTGCACTTTTGAACCTGTAAGCTTCAAAATATTGTGTCACAGTGCTTGTCTACCCTCTCCCTAACCTTTTATCTTTATTGTTGTTGAAGGCACCTTTTGTGATTCTATCTAGTGTCTTCATATCTTTTCCTCATTGTACAGCGTGAGGCAACGCAGCTGGAACAGAGAACAGTGGGAATGTTATTCACACTATGAAACCATAATGTGGTCTCAGCACGGGTAAAATTTAAATTTCCATTAATTTACATTGAAAACCAGTCAATATACTTAGTCCTGCATTAAACCACATCTCACTCAATAGCTCAGCCTAAGCTTTTCTGGGCACATTCGATAATCCACTTCAACTATCCTGTGCCCTCGTATGCTCTTTACGCTTTATATATAGGAATCCTAGTCCATAATGCCAAAATGTTGTTAGCCCATCCTCCATAGCAGTGAATCCCCTTTTTGCTTTGATACTGTCAAACTGGGTTTTTGGTGTGCTGTGATAGTGTCACAGTATACAAAGAAGTAGGCTAACAAGTATTTTTTTATGGTTAGTTAGTCTATTATGCACTGCAGGGAAATATCTTTGATGGTACACACAGAAGAACAGAGGAGTATCGGCTATAATAGGGCACAAGAGAGGAGAACAGGTTTTAATGGGGCAGAAAGGAGGAGATATGTTTGTGTATCTTAACCACAACAGTACCATCAGTGACTTCTGTGTATTCCTTTATCCACTGTAACAAAATATTTTTTCTCCTATTTTAATATGCACATGCATATGCAGACATACATGTTGGAAACAAAACATTTATCTAAACATGCATTCTAGTCCTCTGTTAGTCCTACGTTATTGTGCCCCACTGGGGACAGTTTTGGCTTTTTATTTTGCAATGTTTCAGTCATTTTGGCCGTGTTAATGCCATGCTCCTAGCCCCTTTAATAAGTCTATAATAAACTCTGTAGCCAAATAAAGACACTCAGTCTTTTGGACAAAAATGTCCCCATTTAAACCCATTAAAACCATAATTTTTGGTCCCATGGCTATTACAGCATAAAATCATGCATTCTATTATGTCAGACTTTCAATATAGAGCCTTGGCTTCAAAATTGTAGTTTTTACTATTTTCCACCCGATTGAGCCATTTTCTCATGTTTGCCCTATGGGGCAAATAGTATGCCATTTTCCAGGTTTCCCACTAAGGGCATTGCTGCTGTATTGCAGGTACTGCATGTGCATCTTAAATCTAAAATGATGTCAATGTGTTGGTATGGATGTCGGGGAGTGGTACTTGTGTGTGTATGGAGAAATTAGCATGTGTATAGACATTCAAATCATTATGGACAGAAATGGCGTCATTTAAATCATAATTTTTGATCCCACTGTCATTAAAGCTTAACGTGATTTCCTATTTCCTATTTCCTACCAGATTTTCTCACATTTTCTCCTATGAGGCAAATACTGCCACTTTCATGGTTTTCTCTAGTGGAATTGCTGTTGTATTATGGAGCACTGCAGGCCAATGTAGCAAATGTATGCAAAATGTGTCTGTTTGTGTATGTGCTTGCATGTGCATGTGTGTGGCTAGAGAGATAGAAATTACATGGTAGTGAAGGTCATAACACCACCTCTCCCTGTCTTTCTTCCTACAATACTGGCATATAAATGGTTACAATTTTGAAAATTAATGAATATTTAGTAGTGATGATCAGAACTTTTTTTAAAGTGAGGTACAAGAGTTAAACAAATGAAAATAGTGTGAAATTTCAGTTTTTTCAGTGTGAATCAACTTGTTCCTAGGATATTCTTGATTCAAATGGTAATCTTGATTGTGCTGACTTTCCCCTTTACATGTTACTGCTAATTATCTTTTGAAAACCCTTGAAATAAGTGAAACTGCATTGAAAATACAAATGAATAACCTCGGTTTAATGGAGGATTTCTCTTGCTCTGTGGTAAATAAACTGTAAAGGAGTAGAAGTAGGCTTGAGATAAATATATTTACAATGCATCTGCATTTCAACAAAAATAATATATCAGGTGAACATTTTATATTTAGACAAAAGACTTGCATGTATGTGTATAACTGTGTATGTGTGTGTTTATAGCTTTGTGTGCCATAAAAAGACACATTCAGTTTAGTAAAAGGGACGTGTATAGCTTTTGTACTGCTGAGCAAGGTGACTGTCAGCCACATTTAAGCTACACGTTATGTATTGCATTAGCGTATACATGCTGGTTGTGTTTGTGAGTAAATGTGAATGTGTGTGTCAATGTATATTGGTGTGCACTGTGTGTATGTGTGCGCATGGAGTACATGCAACTGTCAGCACACTACAGTGCTGTATATCAGGTCCATGCAGCACCTTTAGATCTTTCTATGACATTTGATTTACACGGCCTGTCAAGATCCCTGTGGGGCTGTCTGCGCTTCCTGGAATAACCTACACCGCCTCTGACAAAAAAAAAGCACTGAAACAAAGACTTGGGAGTGGAGATGCATCATGTGTGTATGTGTGTGTATTTGTAAGGTGGTGGCAGAGCTTGGGGGCTGAGAGTTCCTGCAACACTCATGATTTACAGGAAGGTGATGCTGACGAAAGGAAGTAGATAATTAGCTACTGAAAATATCTGTGTGAGAGAGAGAGAGAGAGAGAGAGAGGAGAGAGAGAGAGAGAGAGAGAGAGAGAGAGAGAGAGAGAGAGAGAGAGAGAGAGAGAGAGAGAGAGAGAGAGAGTGCCATGTTGTGTTTATTTATGTGTGTGCATATGTGCAGAGGGGGGCGGGGGGCGTGAGCGGAAAAGACTAAAGATTGAGTGCATATGTGCTGCTTGTCCATCCCCTCTCTATTGGTTGCACGAGCTGAAAAGGTGAGCCCTCTGCCTTACTCCAGTTTTGACTCTGGTGGATTAGGGACATGTTGTGCGTGGCGTAAAGCTTCATCCATTCACAGAGCGCTGAGCAATGAGGGTGGGGGTGAGCTTGTTGTTTGTGTATCCTTGCTGTAAGGATAATGATGTGATGAATGGAGAGAGGGAGAAAGTGGGAAAGAGAGAGAGAGAGAGCGAGAGAGAGAGAGAGAGAGAGAGAGAGAGAGAGAGAGAGAGAGAGAGAGAGATTTTCAAGGCTAATGCCTGGGGGGATGTCAGACAAACCTGCGTATGTGTAATAACCACGGAGGTTAAAATGCTACACCGGCACTAGAGATGGCTGCCAAATATTTTGACATCCACTCTACCTCCTCCGCACATCTGCTGCTGAGGTTGAGGAAGAGAGGGATGATTTACAGCGGAGAGAGAGATGGATTAATATGAGTGAGAGGAGGGAGAGACCAGAATGTGAAAGAGTGTGGGCAACAGAGGTGTTGATGTACAGTCAGTAAGAGAGATAGGGAGAGAAAGAAAGAGAAAGCTGCCTGTTTGCCTGCCCGCAATGCCTGCCTGTCTGTCTCCCTTGATTTCTTTCTCCCAGCACTCTCTGCCTACGGATGCATCCATAGCGCTATTTGTTTCAATGTTGTTCTAAATGTGACTGATGTGTACAGCCAGTGCGCTGTTTGCTTTGCTTTCCTTCACTACCGCCTCATGCAAAAAGACTGTTGCATCATATTAAATGTGGCAGAGAAACACGCAGCACAAATAGTGCAGATGGACGTTTCAAACAGGGTTATCTCCAGCCTAACCTTATACAAGGGGGAGTGTTTAACAGCGATATTCAGATTTTCTCATCCTAGTGTGTTGTTGAACGCTGCTGCAAAACCCAGTTATGGGCTGTGTGATAGGTCACTTGATGCACAGTGTTTATTACCAATTTAAATAGGGGGAAATTACTTTGCAGCAGATAGGACACTTTTTTTTGTGTGTGTGTGTGTGTGAGTGTGTGTGTGTGTGTGTGTGTGTGTGTGTGTGTGTGTGTGTGTGTGTGTGTGTGTGTGTGTGTGTGTGTGTGTGTGTGTGTGTGTGTATGATGCCTCCATAACCCCTTAGGGGCTGTATATATAGATTGTGTCTCTCATCTTATTTTATTTTTTTATTCCGGTGTGTATGGATAAATAACTCCTGTTCCCTTTAGATTAGCCGTGACCTTTCCACCCCCTCGATATGCACCTAGCAAGCCCTTACAACCCTTATCCCATGATTGCATTGTGAATCCTTCACAGTAACAAATGTCAACTTCATTGATTGGCCATCTTCGCCCAAAATAACAGACATCTAAAATGAGGGGGGGTGGCATGCTGTGGCCGCGGGGTCCCTGGGCTGTGCTGGAAATGTATGTCATGAGAGATTGCAGAGAAAATAGAAAACCTTACTCATTAACTTCAAGTCCACAGCCCCAAGATTTCATGGATTAATCAATGCTAACCTACTTTATCAAAGACACTTATCTTCCACATACAGAAATCTATGCATGTCCCTGGCCAAGGGGTCGATAGCAGGAAATATTTCACATTGCCCACCCTTTTTCCATCACTGATTCTCCTTTCTTTCCTTCTCACTCCTTCTCTCTCTCTGTCTTCTTCAGTCACTGCATATGTGTCTCTTCTTTTGCCTAAATGTCCTTGGGAATGGAGCGTGCGTGGAGAAGGGAGACCCATATCAGATAACTTATTGGTTCATTTTGCCCATCTCTTTCCAATAATGTGTAACATTACCAGTGTTATTAGATAGGAGATTAATGGTGCTTGGCCCTGCTCCTCCTCTCCAGGATGGGACATAGAGGAGAAAAGATAAAGGAAAAAGAGAGGGAGGGAGGGAGGGATGGAGGGAGGGAGGGAGTGAAGTGAATATAGAAAGAGAGGGAGAATGAGTGAATCCTCTTTGACTCTGGAGGCCTTAATGTCTGACTTAGCCCTGTAGTTAGAGGGTCATTTGGTGGAGCTGACTGACAGCAGGGCCCTGAACTTCTCTGTCTGTTCCCCCTGTTCCCCCGTCCATCCCCCATCCCTTCTTTCGCCTCCGTTCTCCTCCCTCCCTTTCTATCTCACCATCTTTCTGAGTACGAGCGTTCAGTAGCCTTTGATCCTCCTCCCTCACGTCAATCAATGCAGACGGCAGAGAGAAGAGAACGAGAGCGAGAAGGATGACTCGTCTTCCAATGCTTCAGGTGCTGTCTCTGCCATGTCAGGCAGAGGTCTGATGCTCTGTTTATTTATGCACTTATTTATTTATTTATGTATTAGGCAGCACTGCTCCCTTTCTGTGCTCCCGTTTTCCCCTCCACTTCCTCCGAGGCCCAAATAGGCAGTAGGCAGGGGGCTGTCAAGTTATTTGATTTTAGCGGGGTCATAATGCCGTAAACACCACTGATGTTAACAACCGAAGTGAATAGGAATGCCTCCTTATCTCTACTGCTGTTTAAATCTGAGTTGATTTTCCGTCTCTCTCTGTATTTCAACTCTCCTTATATATTTGCCCACCTTTATTCCTTTCCTCTTTCCTGCCTTTACTCCTCCCCTCCCTCTCCGTTCTCCTATTCATCTCCCCTGCTCCCCTCTCTGCTCCCTCTCTCTGTTGTATGGAGTAATAACTTGCTCATTATTGGATGTAAGAAATATCTACTAAGAGATTATGCCAGATATAAAAAGCTCACAGGTGATGGGAGTCAGAACCTCTCTGCATACCTAATGAGGCCCGGGGATTGCAAAGCACGCTCCGCAGAGACAGAGCATCCTCCACTAGCCCTACGCTGAGGCCCAACTCAGCTTTGCATGAGACAACTCGGCCCAGCTCAGCCCAGCTCAGCTCAACTGTGCTCAGCTCAGTTCAGCTCTGCTCGACCTTGGTCCATGTAATTAATGTATTTACTGCAAGCTCATCTGTTCTCGATCTGTCAGTCATTATGGTTTGGGAGTTTTGTTGCGCTGTTGCACTGCTGCGCTGCTGTATGCCCCCTGCACCCTTGGCCTCCCTTCATCAACTCTCATCCCCTGCTCAGTCCTGGGGAGTGAACTGCTTACCTCTCCAGAGCTCTGTTAACTGAATGCAGTACATTTCTCCTCTCATTTTTAGTCCACCATTATGCCTGCCAAGAACTGAGAAAAGTCTGCCAATTATATCCAAGTACATCTCTCTCTATTCCAAGCTATGGGTTCAAGATATGGGTTATTATTGTTTCAGGTTTGTTAGTCTATGGTCTTGCTTTATTTGCCACTGTCTCCTGTTTGTCTCTAGTCAAAACTATAGCTGCGAGGCCAAATAGTGTTTAGTAAGCTTTTCTGCACATAGAAGGTGCTATGTGTATAAGTATGCTGATGGATGCTTTGTAGACTACACGTCCAGAATAAACAAAAGCTAGGGTCATTTTGTTCTATGTAACAATAAACATAGTACTTATTATCCATTTAAAACTTTTAGGTGTCCTGTCTTTGTGAGTGATGCTCAATAAGAGACTTCTAAAACTTCCTTTACTCGACCCCAAGCCTCAAAGCCTCAAGCAACACAGCAGGAGCAAAATATACAGTACCAGTCAAATGTTTGGACACACCTTCCTATTCACATGAGTGATACAGTGTGACCAAACTTTTGACTGGTACTGTGTATGAAAAAAAGAAAAGGTGAATGTATTGAATTGTTTGGCCAGGGCAGCGGGTTCCCCAGAGCTCCAAATGTGGCCCTGTAAATGGATGAAAGGGGCCGAGAAGCTGAGTGACAATGAGGAGACAAGGAGGGAGGGGAGGCAGGGAGAGGAGACAAGGAACATCTTTGCCCACCACAGGAACAGCGAAGGGCAAATGTTTGAATCATTTAAAACTCCAGAGACAGGGATCTGTTACAGTGGCCAGTGGCAACAGGGTCTGTCTGTTGGAACGCGTGGCACGCCTTGGGCCATCACTCCTCCTTTCTATCCCTCCATTTTTGCCACTTTTCCATTGCTTACACTTAATTGCCATGGAGCAGGGAAAGGACAGGAAGCAGCAGAAGTCCACAAGAGAAAATATGTGAATAGTAAGGAACGAGGAAAATGAGAAGAACAATCTAGAAGTAAAGAAAAGTTTTGTTTTAAATTTATGGTGATGGAGTAAAACACACACACACACACACACACACACACACACACACACACACACACACACACACACACACACACACACACACACACACACACACACACACACTCATTCAATCAATTACACAGAGAATTTTCCTTTTTTAGGCATCTGGAAGCTTTTATTTGGTGTTTGTTACCCTCTTTGACCTGTGGGGACTATTAAATGTCACTCCCCCTAAAGTGAGGAAGAAAGACAACTTCACCTAACTTTGCAACACCATTAAAGGTCAGACATCGCTGTGGTGACAACTACCACTCCCACACATATACGGCCACATACACACAGAAAAACAAACACGCTGGTACAAACTTGATTTAACATTTAGCTCTCAAACATAGCTGAAACTCTCACTCTTTTGCTCCTGCTCTCTCTCTCTCTCTCATCTACAGCGTAATTCTTTTTATGTCTTTCTAAAAATGTTTCTCTGATGTAAGGTTGGATAAAGGTTTGCCGATGGGCATGTGCATTTTTTCCCTTAAAGGTTTCACTTGGGGTATCAGATATTGATTGTGATGTTTTTATTAAAGGAGCTTGTTTGGTGAGAGAGAAGCAGCTCTGGAGCAGAAGTCATTCACAGGACACACCGTCACATCTACTATTGCTCCCAAGCTGATGAGAATTAATGCACTGTCTAATATTCAATGAGTGTGTGTACCTGTGTGCTTATACGCCTTTGTGTGTGCGTGGAAAACACGGTACTGTGTGTAGAGAGAATGTGTATTTTTATATTTGTGCATGTCTGTGGAAGAACACCTACTTTTCAGTCACAGCACGGCAATTTATTAGAATTTGTTTGCCTGGCCCTGAAGTCTTCATTAGGCAGTCACGAAGCACACGGAGACAGGGCTGCAAGGTCGCCATCCGGCAGGCCAAATGATGATGCGGCCCTCAATTTAGCAACTCTTGGGGGAACACCACACACACACACACATACATACATACACACACATTTACATACACACACATCCGCACACTGATACATGCATGAATGTACTCACACACAGACAGATAGCACTGTCTGCATTATTCTTGTGCTCACACTCTCATTCAGCTCTTGGTGTCCACCACTCGGTTCTATACAGAAAGTAAAGCTGTGAAACATTAATTTAGCACAAAACCAAACTAAAATGCGGAGTAACACTAAAATCTCTCATCAGCTGTGCATTTTACAACGGATAAATGATGAAGAATGAGTTTTCCAGTCGATCTGCCTGTCACAGGATGCTAAACCGGTGGCAAAATGATGCTTCAATTTGGTAAAAAACGAACCTGATTTCATATTCATCCGTGCTTATCATTATAACTATTCATGCAAAGGATATCATAGCTGAGTGTATTTTATCACCTCACTACAAACAGTCCTCCAAGACGGCTTTGTTGTATCTTTCTTTGCCCATTAAGCTGTTCATTAAAGAACGGCCTTGTCTTGGCCTATGGAGTGTGTGTGTGTGCAAGTGCATCTATGTGTGTACAGTATGTGTGTGGGAGATACTAGCAAGCGCATGTTTTTGTGTATAAGTATATCTATGTAAGTGTGTGTATAGGCTACACATTGGTATGCTCTGTCAATCTGGCTTAACTCCCATGTGTGGGAGCTTGAGCATGTACTCTATGTTTGCATACTCCCCCCATTATTCACGCTTTGTGGCACTGTGAGTGAGGATGCAGATTTGTTTCTGTCAAGGTTATTAAATGAAGAAATCAAGGTGAGTGTGTCTCAATCCAGACACAAGGACACTGGAAGGGGGGGGTGTTGGGGGTGTGGGGGGGGAATCAGACACCCAGCTGGTACCTCTGAAATTTTAATTAGGCCCTCTCTTTATTTCCCCTCCAAAGCCAGACATTGTGGTTGAGCACTCAGACAATCAGTAGAACTATTTTCTCCCCCAATATTACCTAAGCCAGTGATGAGATACTGGGGAGCTATGGGTTTGACTTTAAAGGCAACCCCCTGCCCCTTCCCATAGCTTAATTCCTACCATCTCCCCTCACTCAGTCTCTATCCTCTTTGAAGTGCACATGGTTTTTTGTGTTAATAGTTTGTACTGTGTGGTGTCATTATGAAGTGGAGTGAAGTGTGCAGAGTACACAACAGTGTACCATATTCAGTTACTTTAAACGCATTCATGTTCACACAAACAAAAGTGTGCATTTATCTGTGTGTGTGTGTGCGTGTGTGTGTGTGTGTGTGTGTGTGTGTGTGTGTGTGTGTGTGTGTGTGTGTGTGTGTGTGTGTGTGTCTACAGCACTGATAGAGATAGTTGCACAACAAGCTAAAATATCAGATCATCACACTGGGATTCTACATCAGCATCACCTATTAAAGTGAAAACTTATTATAGGTGATGCTGATGTGGATTATGATAATTCACAAAGTTGTTCCACACGTTTCTTGATGACATGTTACACACTTCAGTTGCTTATATTCACACATTCTCACAATATTCACACATAAGATGTCTTGAAAAGAGACTCAACTTATTGCTTTCAAATCTACAATTGTCACAAGTCACTGATTGATACACAATAGAGCCACAGACTAAACTGTCTACATCATATGTGAGGTACATAGTATCAGGGCAGTGTGTTCTTTGTGGAGTGCATACTTTCATAAGGTCCATTTCTTGGAAATGAAACTTAAATGTAATTAAGCTGTTCTTTGTTTATGAACTTCCTGTAAGCCCCTTAAGCACAGTCGGCAGGTTCATGGTTTAAATTACTCACAACTGCTGTACCACATGACAACTCACTCATTAATATATGGCCACACAAATTCGTAAATAGTTGTAGTTTAGTACTGGACTTCACATGCATATGCAAATGTGCACACACATACACACAGGTGTTATAACTTATAGATCTGGCAAAGACAGATAAAGTTTTTGAAAGCTGTCTTTGAAACATCTTCTATGAGATTATTATCACACTTTGAAAAGATCTTGGTTCAGACATTGGGGCATGTTAAGATCTCTCATATAACAGGAACAGGGAACAGAAGAAACAAGTTTATTAAAAGGTATTTCATTTTCTCAGCAGAGACGCAAGACTCTCCTCTGTATCTTTGCCATATTCCATATGTATAGCAGATGGAACTATTTCAATGCATGAATTATTTACTCAACTTTAATCCAAAACAGTTCAGTCCAGTGGACCAAATTAGATCTTCCCACATTTTTCAGCTTTCAAGACGAGATATAAATAAAAGACGCTCTCTAGATGAAAGATAACTTAAAGGTTTTGATAATGAAATCAATGCATCATCAAAGGCATCTCATTCATTAATAAGTCATGACAAATAAACATGATTCACAGGCTATGCAAAATGTAAAAGCGGTGCAGCCACAAACATAAAAGCTCACTTTAACGTGTACAAGACTGTCCATTAGTGAGCTAATAAGTCGTTTTTGAAGTTTGTGGGGTTGGTGACATACAGTGAAAGGAAACAAACATAGCTCTTGGTTTTCAATGTAGCAAAAACAGCCTATCCGTCAGTTGAAAAAAGTAATTTGTACTGTTTTAGTTATATGCACTATTATTAAGTTATATTAAATAATGCTGCATTGTATCATAGTCAATATACATTACTGTTGGTAGATACATTGACAGCGTCTCCCTATTTGGACATAGATTTCTCTTTTTATTATTTGAGTATCAATGCAAAATAGTTTCTATTCTGAGGGACTGACACCAAAACCTGCAGATATTGATGTTTTTGAAAGCTGAAAGCTTCAGATTCCCATTTAACATAATTGTAGTTGCACTGAAAAATCTCAGCATGATGTTACATTGACAACACTTGTTATCACAGTTATCTGTACTTTTAAAAAAAGCAGCAAACAGTGAAAACGATTTTTTCTTTTTGTATTTCAGGAAATTCTGGTGTCTTGAGAGATACGTGATTAAATATATTTATATTAGAAGCCTACTGTAACATTTACTTGTTTTAGCTGGTTCAGCTTAACCCTTACTGTATTGCTAACCTTGTTTACCTGGTTAAATTGAACCTTTTGTTAACCTTTCAATTTGAATAACAGGTGCAAATGGCTTGTTCTTTGTGGTATTTTCACACAATCCAATTTGTAGTAGAAGAGATTGTGTTGAAATTCCTTTAGGAATTGAGGGTGAGTTGCTGTTTATAACGGTGTTAATTTTCTTAGGGTGGATAATTCCTTTAACTACAAGAAAAAGAAAAAAAAAGATTTAAGATTTACCTGCCAAGTGTTTTCAGCTGCTCCCTGTATATTAATCTCATTAGGGGAGTTCTATAGGAAGTGGGCAAGGCACACTCCATTATTTATGGAAGTGTAATTATCTATGGTGTCACAAGCAGGCAGGAATTTACAGGACCCCGGTTCTGCATCAGCACAATGGCTAGCTAGGTAATGAAGCGAACAAACCTTCAGGCCCTACAATCCACTACAATACACAATCTGATCTGCTCCACTGTTGCTTTTTGTTACACTATCCAAACTAATACAGTGTAGCTCAGAAACAAGCATGCAGGCTTTAAATATCAATGGATCACTAGATAGGATTTAGTTATAATGATGATAACATATAATTATTACCTTAAAAGATATTTTATGATTGAGATTCTAGTCTCTCATATAGTGCTTTTTCAATTAATTTATAAATAATTTTAGTTAACTATCAAGCAAAGAGCTAAACAATTGCTGGTTCTGTCCTCTCAAATGTGACTATTTGCTCTTGTTTCTGTGTTTTGTTCATTTAAATAATCTTTGTGTTTTGGATTGTTCACGCTGGGCTGTGGTAAACTGTGATAACCATGACATTTTATAATGTAACTGACACTGGTGGCTCTTTTGTTCTGTGGGGACATTTTGCTGGCATGGTGTCGGTACACTTGTCTCCTTAGAGGGAAGGATCACTGAAAATCAATACAAAGTTGAGTGATCACCTTTATCCTGTGATGAAACATTTCTATCCTGATAGGAGTGGAGTCTCTTCCAGGATGACAATGCCTCCATCCATAGGTCATGAGGGGTCACTGAATGGTTTGATAATTATGAAAATGATGTGAATCATATGCTATGGTATTCACACCCACCAGATCTCAAACCAGTTGAGCATCTATGGGAGATGTTGGACTAATGTGTAAGACAGCGCTCTACACTACCATCATTAAAACACCAATTGAGGGAATATCTTTTGGAAGAATGTTGTTCATCCCTCCAGTACAGTTCAGAGACTGTAGAATCAATGCCAAAGAGCATTGAAGCTGTTCTGGTGGCACATGCTGGCCCAACACCTTACTAAGACACTTAGGGCCTGATTTACTAAGATCCCAAATAGTGGGTACTAAATTGCGTGCACGGTGCAATAGATTGCGCGTGCCGTTTGCGTGGGTTTTGCGGGTGATCTACTAAGAATAATTGCGTAAATGAAAACAGGTGCAACTGGGAGGAAACAGCAGTATTTAAATGAGGGTTTTGCGTGTCTTTATGGAGAGTTTGGACGAGCAGAAAGCCCGCAAGTGCAAAATGAAATGTGATCAGGTTCTAGTGGAAGAGGTTAACAGATATATTGAGTTATAACAAAAACAAATATTACAAGAAAAACCGACATATGGGAGAGTATTTGCGACGAAGTCAATGCTGTTAGTAAAACCAAAAATATTCCACTCCAAAATTATTAACACAGGTGGAAAAACTCTGTCCTGTGCGTATTCTGTCATTGTGCCTCGGTCTCCTCCTCTCCACAGTAACATAAGTCATCTGTGCCCAGTGCGCAGCCGGTTAATACCTGCCCTTCAAAGGTATTATTTATAGACGCAGTTAGAGTCAGAAATAATACCTTCAGGTTTGGAAAATCACAATGCGCGTGCTAAGTAACATATTTGCATTTTCTTTTCCCTGTATTTTGCGCACTGGGGTTGAAACGCCCCATATTACATATTCATTATGGCAAACGTACTAAATGGACAGCGCGTACTATCTTGCACAGTTGAAAGACGCAAACCTCAGTGCGCTGCGTTAGTAGATCAGCTTGCACATTTTTTTTGGGTGATGTCAAGTTTGCACACGTTTCTACACATGCAAACCTTTAGTAAATCAGGCCCTTAATGTTGTTTTTTATTGTAATTAGTCACCCGTCTATATATACTGCATCATGGAAAGAACATGCTGTAAAAAAAGAGCTGATATTTTTGTCAAGAAGAATTTCATTAATAGTGAGAAAGTGAGTTAGTTAAGAGGCATTACTAGTATGTGTGTACATTCTTGTGAATATGTTGTATAGAGAGAAGCAGGGAAAGAAAAAGGCGAACATTGGATTAGAGACAGAAAAGAGGCTACAGAGAGCAAAAGGAAGACAGAAGCAGAGACAGCAGTCTGCCATGCTGGCCAGCTTTCTCTCTCAGGCCCCGCATTTCAGTGTGTGTACAGACTTAACAGCAGCTTCCACAGCAGCTGCTGAAGCAACGATGGGGTCATTTACATATAAATGAAAGTTGCCGATCACACGCTGCTGACCCCATTCATTTCAGTGGACAGACAGACAGGCAGGCAAGGCAAGCGCCAGCGAGTTGCCGAATTACTCCAAATTACCGCATTTCCATCTCCACATCAGGCCTGTCAGGCCTGCAACCATCGTCCCAGCTGTTTTTTCACTTCCCCTCCTCCTCAGCACACCCACCACCAGGTCTGGAGTGACTCTAATTGGGAATGGTGAATTTAAAGGACCTGTCACTGGCTGAGGCTGTCACCATCCAGGACAGCACAGCAAAGAAACAACATAGCCAGTTTATCAAACCACAACAATGCGCAGCATAGCACAGAAACAACATAGTCAGGTTAGCATAGCACACAAACAGCATATCAAACTTTACACATCGCAGTGTGAGAATAACACAGCTCAGCAAAACACAGAACAGAACAGTACAAGCAACAACCTGCCTCATCAGGCACACATTTACAGTTTGTACATCCTGTGCCACACTCATATTTATCTTTCACCTCCTCTTTTTCTTTGTCCCTCTTAACTTTTTTCTATCTCTTATTCCACCCCCAGTGTTCAATCTTACTTCAATACTCCTATATTTTAATTTTCTTCCTCCTACTACATTCCTGGGTCATTGGTTTGTGTGAGCATCTGGATTTGAAGCCTGAGCCATATGCCTAGTAGCATCTTCATCTCACTCGCTCTCTCTCTTTACACATGCAACCATGTTCACGTACACACATGCACACAGTGGACTTTCCATCACTTCAGAGGACATTACATTAACTTACATCACCTTGATTACCTACATAACCTTAACCATAACCACGACATGCCTAACCCTAACCTCTACCCTAATCTCAGCAAGCACACACACGCACACACACACACACACACACACACACACACACACACACACACACACACACACACACACACACACACACACACACACACACACACACTCTATAGCCGTAAGCACCACAGTGCTTTTGGTCTCTAGGTTTTACAAGACAGATTAATGCTACAGGCCTGCGTGATCTTAATGTGACAGCTGTGTCCTTTTCAGCAACACACTCACACACCCACAGACATACACACTGGGTATCTCTGCACAAAAGATAGTATTATTTTCCTCTATTATAAATGAGAGCAATGAACCCTTGTAGAGAGAAGCAGCAGAGCTACTGCTTGTAGCGGCTTTATATAGCTGGTAAAGCAGCCTCTCTTCCAACTTATTTGTCTCTTTCCTGTCTCATTCTTGGTTAGCCAAGCACACACCCTTATTAGTTCATTAAAAGGAGTCTGCCACTGCTGCCTGACTTTGGTATAAGCAAGAGAGGGAAAAGAAAAGAAGAGGGAAAGAAAAGAGGAAAAGAAAACGGGAGAGTCAAAACACTACTCTCTAATTACTCAAGATTGATGCATCCAATGAACATCCTGGTAATCAGTGTTGTTTTTATTTGTTTAATGGTAGGACAGGGATCACAGGCAGGCTGACCCTCTTTGATCATTAACAGAATTAATGCAGTCAGAAGCACACGCAGCTCCTCTCTGCTTTCCTAGTCTGGAAGCAAGTGTCAGAGTGTTGGTTTGTGAATGCAAATATGTATGTGTGTGTGTGTGTGTGTGTGTGTGTGTGTGTGTGTGTGTGTGTGCACATGTTGGTTTACCTTTGTTCACATCATTGAGGGTTGAAATTAACCAACCAACACATCTGGTTTTACTTACAAAGATGGATATTATTCTGCATGTGAATATTCCAGTGAGGAGCTCAAAAACGTATGACTTGATTCCACCACGTGTGGCTGCATCGTGTACCAGTTGCGACACTGCCAGCCAGTGCTGATCGCGCCCTCTCTAGACAATGCTTGTGATTCCACCAGATGTGCCGCGGCATGTTTCAGAAGCATCACAGAAACAGCTCTCACTCTGCTACGCTTAAAAATACGCACCTAGTATGTGCAATGGAAGCTGGGTCAAGCTGCACAGAGCAGATTGAGCCAGGCAGACAGTCAGACACTGGAACGGCATAGAGCATTGGTCAATTTTCAAAATAAAACACCCTATGCAGACTCCCAATCTTATATTTCATCAACATTGCGTGATAATTGGTGGCACCAGGCCAGAAGTCTTCCGATCAGAGGATATTGACACCATGGATTATGAGAAGTTCATCTTGGAAATTCAACTGCATGAGTTTTTTGGAGTGGAGGGTGAGTATAACCTACTTATTAACTACCAAATAAATATGTGATTTTTGCCTGTCTTAATTAATGAAACTTGTACTCAAGTACTTGTAAAGAGCCATTCACTAGTTATACATCTTGAAAACCCATTTTAAAAACTGTTCAGTGACCTGGAATTATAACAAGACAAGGCCTGTGGGCTATTATTTGCTATATTAAGACATTATTATATGTTACTTTTCAGGTAGTTTATGCAATCCTTTTAAGATAGATTATGTCTGTTATTATGTGATTATGTTTAACCATCTGTGAGCTATGATGTGTTAAATTTCTGGTAATATAAAAGATCATTGAAAATACTTAACTTAGCTATGGCATAATAGGGTTATACCAACTACCCAGTGTCAAAGCTGTGCAAATCTATCAAGTCTACTGTGGTGGAAGTCCTTGCATTGCCAGTCTCTTGCTTTTCTTATGCAAATGTGAATCGCTGATTAATGACTTTACAGAGTGGCATGATCTATTTTCCTGTGCACAACAGAGTTTGGGTGATAGTTTTACAATCTCACTTTTAAATGTTGTGAGGGGGCTGACTAAACTGCTTGGACACATTTAAGTTCTCAGACTTTCTTAATATTTTTTCTTAATTAATTTCTTAATTAATTTCTTTTTGATGTTACGTCAAAACATCAATGTATTGTGCTGCAGAGATAAAGTTAGCATGCTAACCAGCTAGCCAAGACCCGTCCTGTCTCATGAGAGGATAGACACACACACACCCCACCATTGCTAGTTCCTCTGAAGTCCCACACTTGAATTTCTCGTGACCTGTAGTCAACATCCACAAATATGGAAAGCACAATGGAAAAAGTCGTCTTGTAGTTGAAGTACTGACTCCCAGACAGTGATGGTGCTTGTATGGTTACATGTTTTCCAGGCAATTTGGGAAATTTCCTAGTATTTTCTAGTGGCCTGGGTACGAACCACTCCATCATCACTTTTCCAATGGCTGCACACACCATATTGAGAGTTGATTACAGTTGTGCACCCTAGGACATAGCTGAAATACTAGGCTGAAGTTATGAAGTTTATATGCAAATTGTTCCAATGACATAATGACTAATTCTCCTTTTGTATTTGTTGTGTATTTTTTATATAGTTCAAAAAGCAACTTGTGAAATCTGCCAACAGTGGATGTGGAAGGAGAGATCTGGTACCCCACCATTACTATCTGAGGAAGGAACCCATTGCAGTACCCCTGGTATTTTACAGTAACTACAGAGGATAACATCTGGATCTCCATCACTTTTCATACCTATAACCTCCAGTGAGAGGAAAAGACCTTCAAGGTCCCGTAGCCCCAGGAAGCAGATGTGCAGACCAGTAGTGGCACAACAAGCTACAGAGTAAGACACAAGGAGGAGACTGCAGACCACAGACAGTGGGGAGCAGCTGATGTCCATTCTTCAAGAGCCAGTTCCCAAACTCATATGCTAGATTAACTTTATATATCCTACCACTTTGCACTATGCCTTGTGCCAATGTTGCCCAGACTAGACAAGGACAAGAGGCAACAAGCCAAAATAAGCTTTTGAAAATGTTATATAACCTTGAAAAAGGCCCCGCCCAACACCGCCCAAAGTACTGTCGCCCCACAACGTACAGCTGGTTGGCAACCCATTCACCCTCAGCCACACACACCTCAATCTCCCCCCACTCTGGAAATCACAGGGCACTCACACCTCCAGACCAGTAGGCCTTTGGCCAATTCTCCTTCCCCCTTAAAACATCAAAAGACAGAGAGGGCCGTACACTCAAATACTATCCTCCATCTGTGAGCGCTGGGGGTCTTACTACACAGATCTGTGCAGAGAAAAACTTGCTGAATTGTAAAAAGTTACTGGTTTTAAAAATGTGATGCTATATAAATGTTTTGAAAATGCCTCGTTGACTTTCACTATTTAGTAAAAAATGTATGAATGTATGAAAATTGAACAGTGTTACTTTCTTTTTCTTTTTCATTGGGTGAGAATTCTAATTAAAAAAATTCTTAAGCTTGTGGTCAGTAATTTTTTCTGTCTGTGAAATTTGCAGTTTACTTCAGTCCAACAGCCAGTCTTTGCTTGGGTTTTATGGCAGCTATGTAATTTGTTGATTGTCTGGTCAGTTCAGGGCCAATGAGAGAAAGAAGTTCATCCATCTGCTCTGCACTCATCTGAAAATATTGATGATGGTGTTGTCTGTCCAGTCTCTATTCAGCCACAGGGTGATAAGAAACCCCTTGTCACATTCGCTGGTTGAGCGGACACACCCAATACCAGCTCCTTCTCCTTCTAACCCTCCCACACACACACACACACACACACACACACACACACACACACACACACACACACACACACACACACACACACACACCTGTCGTCTTTCAAGTACAATAGGAAATGCAATAGGGCACTTTTGGTAACATAGAGTCAAACCACATTGATTTGCATTCCCCGAGTCATGCCCAAGATGGACCATCTCCAGAGTCAGGCCAAAACGTGCCTAACCTACAATGCCTTGCGATGATATTTCGCCAAGGGGAACTGTCTGTCCCCCTTTCTCCTGCTTCTTTGCCTCACACAAGTGTGTGTTGAGCAGCAAAACGCAACTCATGTATGTGTTGGAGACCAAAGAAAAGGCTGTTTTTAAAAATCTCTGTTGGTTTATCTCTCAGTACTTTTGTAGAAACTGAATCACTTTGGTTTGAAGTTTAGTTTCTCTCCTGCTTTTGTATTTTGAGATATCTGCTTTATTTTTTCGCTTCCAGATTACTTAGCTGTATCTGAGCTGTAATAAGTTACTGCTGATGAAAACATTTCCTGCTGCTGCTGCTTCATATTAAAAGCTTTAAAATAACAAACTAATGGGGGACTTTTACTATAAAGAACTTATAGAAGATGAAGTTGGTTTATCCAGATTTTGGACAACTAATCACAGCCATGATGTATATAGCCCACTGCTTTTCGACTCAAGACAAGCACGTCATCAGATAGAGACACATCTTCAAGCAGGTAGCACTGTAGTAGAGATGCAAATCCCTGCTGCCCACTTATCCATGGTAGAAGCACAAAAATCAAGAAGAAATGATTAAAAAAACTAAATCTGAAAAAGTCAACAAAATCAGGCAGACAAAATGCTCCTTGTCTGATATGATCCCAGCGGGGTCGATATTCCTGTTTGTTTGTCTCTTTGTTTTAAAAGGCTAACATTAACAAACATCATTGATAACAATCTCTTACATTTGTCTTTTAAAAAATCATAACCACAACCCTCAAAAAATCCAGTATTAGTCATGCTCTCGTGGTTAACACTTCAGTGTTTTATTTCCTTTTTTATGCTTAGCTATGTCATCTACTGAGATGTCTACACTGTCCATCTATCTTTGCACTGAATGGGAGTAATGATGTCCACACTCATTTCTGTTATAAATGGATACTGTTCAAGCATATGGGTTTGGGTGAAGTCATGAAAAAATGGAGGGCAGAGTGTAATGGAGGCAGCCACTCGAAAAGATGGTACTCTAATTTCATGGTAATTAATTATCGTACAGTAGCTATTTGCTGGGGATCTCTAAGCTGCCCCTGGGGGCTGACATGCTATGTAATGGGCAAATGTCATGACTCCCACTGACAGGAGGACGGCAGGGTGGGCATAGATGGGTCAGAGAGTTACTAAAGTTGATAGAATTGATCTCTACGTGATAGGAGATGTTTTTGAAATGTGTGTCTATAGCTGCAAAAAGTTTCAGTGTGAGTGTTGAAAAAACCTGTAAAAGAAGAGCGACAGTGAAGTGCTGTACTGTATACTGTACTTGGTGCTATACTGGGTATGTGTGACACACACAGTACAGAACATCAAGACAGTAAAAGTGGGACTAAAATATGCAAAGGTCTAAATCCTCTCTTCATCTTCATCAGGAGCTCTAAAGACTCTCTGAGACATGTTTCCTCTGGTGACCAAGATTTTCCCTGCACTCATCGCTCACTCATACATCTGTGTGAGTGTGTGTGTTTATAGCGGCTTAACAGCCAGTGCAGCCTGTCTGTAAGTGGAACATATGAAATTATTTGTGCTATGAATCATGGGTTTCTCTGCTAAGAAAATTGCTGCTGTATCTTTGAACTGAAAAGCGAGAAGGAATTTAAAAAATGCAAAAGGAGAGAAGGCAAGTGCCTGAATTTAGTTGGTAGAGAGAGCCAGGGCCTGTGAGAGACCAGAGAGATAGAAGGGAGGGTAGTGATGTAATATTCTCATAGAGAGACTACATACATTTGTGGTCCTTTCTGGCACTGTTCTTAAGTGGTTTACATCTTACCTTACAGGTAAAGAATTTTTCTACCATTTGACAAAAACCCCTCTAATAAATATGTCATCAACTGTGGCATACCACAAGGTTCGATCCTCTGTCCAGTCCTTTTCGGTCTTTATATTTTGCCCCTTGGCAGTGCCATCAAGAGACATGTCATCAATTTTAACAGTTATGCCGATGATAGTCCACTCTATATTGCTGTGTCTTGAGACAAATGATGAGATGAACCCTATAGATGCCCTCCACAAGTGTATTTTAGAAATGAATGCTTGGATGGCTCAGAACTTCCTTCAGCTCAACTAGAATAAAACAGAGGAACTCATCATTGGAGCAAATGCTCAGAGAGAGAAACTGACCTCTAAATTGAAGTCACTGGCACGCAGTCCCAGGCGCCAGACTTAAAACCTAGGTGCCATCCTATTTGACCTTTAATACCCACATCCGGAATGTGACCAAATCTGCCAGAGTGCGTCCATTTCTCTATCAGGCCAACACTGAGAAACTAGTGCAGGCTTTTATCACTAGTAGGCTGGATTATTGTAACACTCTCCTTTCTGGTCTGTCAAAAAAAGAGCCATAGATTAAAATTCAGTTGCTCCTGGGTCAACCAGGACTAGAATGATGGCACACATGACACTTGCTTTAAAATCACTGAACTGGCTACCTGTTAGTTTTAAATGTTATTTCATGACACTTTTATTTGTCTACAAATCAATAAATGGTCTCGCTCCAGATGAATTGTCTGACATGGTTTTAAGTTTTGTACCAACTAGATCCCTCTGGTCTTCTGGTAGTTGTCTCTTTGTTGTTCTTAGGGTCTGGTCTAATTTTGACTTTCTTACTGTTATTTTTTACCTCTTATTTTTAGTTGTATTGTATTATACTTTATTCATTTAAATGTTTTTTTTTTAATTTATTTTTAACTCTCTTCATCTTCTTGCACTAGGAGTGCCAGTTATAGCACCTGTGCTATAGTCTGATTGATTGATTAATTGATTGATAGGGCTTTTGTGCAGTATCATATCATTTGAATTTGGAAGTTAAATGTGGCTAATATGCTGCACATGAACACACTTAACCTTGTAACAACATCCTTAGAACAAAAATTCTCTCCTCCACATACAAGCACACATGGCTCTGTACTGTGCCATGTGTATGGTAAAACATGGACACCTTGAAGGCATTTTAAACCGTAGCTTTCCTACAGTCCTACCTCAGGCTAACCTCCAGCAGCCCTGACGATGTAGTGTCAGCAATGACATTGGGATTCTATTAGCAGGTTGTGCGAGTCGCTGGCCCTCTGCCCTGTGGTGAGACCTACCATTGATCTGTCATGGGAGATGGCTGCTCCCTGCTCCTCACTCCCATAGGGCTCAATTTGAACCTTTCCAAAAACCAGGACCAAACCCTCTGCTTGAAATCTACCTGGGGAGCAGAGAGAGAGAGGAGAGTGGAGAGCCCAAGGTCAAGAGAGACACCAGTGTGCAGATAAAGACGACTGGGTATGGTCGACACCAACCATAATGGGCAGTGAAAAGTGAGGTTATTTGTTATCGATTCCCAATGAGGGAAATCACCGGGTCTATATAGTGCTGTTTATGGCTGGGCAAGGGCTGCGTCCGTGTGTGTGTGTGTGTGTGTGTGTGTGTGTGTGTGTGTGTGTGTGTGTGTGTGTGTTGTGTGTGTGTGTGTGTGTGTGTGTGTGTGTGTGTGTGTGTGTGTGTGTGTGTGTGTGTGTGTGTGTGTGTGTGTGTGTGCCAGACGGTCGATGTGAGGCCAGGAGAATCCTCTGAAGGACAGAGTAAAGAAATGAAAGTCTTTCTCTCTCTCCCTGGTCCCTCCTTTTGCTCTCTTCTTCTATTTTGAATGAGTGCATAGTGATCTGTTTTCCCAGCCAGCCTCATTTGTATTTTTACTGAATTACCCCGGATGCGCAACCTGAACCCACTTAAGCATGTCACTTAGCGTTTGTTGAAGTTAGCTGAGACAAGGCCCTCATCAGGTTTCAATGAGGGAGGCTGTGGCTAAGTGGCCACTTGTCATGTTTATTTATTTCATTTTTTCCCGATTCCCTCATGATGCCTATGTTTGCTGTCCAAGCTGCTTAGAAAGAAAGAAATGACCAGAAGAAGAGACAAGGGCTTAAAAAATGGACTGTAAGTACTATATATAATCTGTTGTCTGTAGTGTTTTAGAAAATTGTGAAATTCTAGCTATTCTAAATGAAGATGACCGTTTTTTCTAGGTTGTGAGAATTGAGCACACTCTATTTAAGTGTAGAGAAAAGGTTAAATACGCAAAGACCGCCTTCTCTCGTCGTGGAGGTATTTGAATAATCTTGAATAAAATGTATTTACATATAGTCATGGAGTCTTTTAATCCTTTTTGACTTACACAGTTTGAAGCAATGCTAGGGAACACAGGGGTATATGTGAATTAACAGTATGGAAGTACAAACAGAACAGAATATTGAAATTGCCCCCACGGGCGATTCTCGACTGTGCAGTGGCAGCGAGACACTTCCTGGTGCTGCTCCATTTTATATGTATGAAAATCTCTCACGGATCCATGATATACATTATAGATGAGGGCTCCCGTTCTTCACTCCAGTCACTGGAGCAGAATTTTCCATGATACACCCCCCCCCCCCACTCCACCACCACGACCATCACCATCACCACCACCACCCCCCGCTGTTGCTTACTCCTCTCCTCTCTTTCTGTCATCCCTCTCTCCATTCATTTCTCCTTCCATATGCCCTCCCATTGGAGCGTTGTTTCATCCCTCACCAGCTCCCTTTCATCCCTCTCCAGCCCTTTGGTCTCTTATCATTTAATCCTTCCATAAGTCAAACCTTACATCTTTACTTCCACCGCATCCGCCCACCCCTTCCTTCACTTACCCTCCCCCTCCCCCATTCCACAGAGCAAGCGAGCAGGGAACATGTGACCAGTGAGGTGGGAGCCTGCTGGGCCTCCCCCTGCAGTGCCACCATTCGTTGATTTGTCTCCTCCGGTTCCATATTGATTTTGTCTTAAACAAGGGAAAAATACAAGAAGAATGAGGTGCCGGAGGTGACATGAAAAAAAAAAAAAAAGGTAGGGGGAAAGAAAGTGAGTGGGGTGGGAAGAGAAAAGAGGAAAAGTGCTTCTATGTATCAAATCTATGAGTTCAGTCCCGGGTGTGTTCAGGGTATTAACAGGAGGTTACTGTACAGAGGGTGAACTGAAATTGAAGAGAGCACAAGAGGAGAGATGGAGTGAAGATGGAGAGAGAATGTGAGATCCTTTATTTAATAATCTCTTTTTTTTTTATTCCCGCTCTTTACTTTGTGCGTGCTAAATGAGTTCTGGGGTTGACTATGTGGCAAATGCATCTCATTCTACGTCATGGTACAGTTCCTGCCCTAAAATGATTCTCTGCTTAGTTCAATTTAAGTTGTGTGCAGAATAATCGATCCCCCCATTAATTCTACTTAGCTGAGCTTCACAGTACAAGCCTGGGCTTGACTAGTCCACCAAGGCCAGCGCTGCTGAATGGCTGACCTTTACACGGCTCGGACTGCCATTGATTTTCAGCAGGACTTATTTCATGAACTGGGGTTTGGGACAGGGCACCAAGATGAAGATGAACTATGAAGAAAAAAAATGTTTCTTTGGCCCTTTCCATTTTCTCTGCTTTCTTCTCTCGTATTTCTCTCTTTTTCTCTGTCCTCTGTACTTTGAAATAAGTACTGTACAGTGTATTGGCTGATCCCCGTGGGTGGCATAGTCTGAGAGCAAATAAAGCACTCCCTGTGTGACCCCCCTCCTCCCCCTGAGCTAGGAGCCCCCCTATGTCCTGTGAGTGTTGGTGTGTGCATGCTTTCTGTTCAATCTTTGGTGTCTGTGTATGCGTGTTTCTGTCCATGCTTGAGTGTACTATGTAGGCTACACTGTTAAGTGCTCTCTCTGTGACATGGCCCCTTGGTATTTGCAGTTAGGAAATAATGCAAAACAGAGAGTGTGAACAAGCCATTAGAGCTCCCAGTACTGCCCTCAGAGCCAAAGAATTGAGGAAAACAATCCTCACCCCATGAAACGACACACACAACATCCACCTCCCGACTGCAGAGCTGAGCAGGAGCGAATAGAACGATAGAATTAATCTCATATCCCAAATGTAATTTCAGCAGGATTTAAGGTCCTATATTGTAGACATTAAACCTTTAAGTCTTAATTGTTAGACAAATGTGTTCAAATGAACATCATTAAAATGAATAAATTAATAATGTGTAAGTGTAGGAAGCCTCTGAGTGTGATTTAAGTGGAGTTCATAGAGAGAGCATTGAGCCTCCCTCTCTCACTCTCTGTCTGTCATCTCTCTCCTTGGCCTGCATTAGCTGTATATCAGTGAAAACATATTTTAAATTTAACATGCCCTCATGAATACATGCATGCATACAAATGTCCCTGGGTGGTGGGAGGTACCTGGGGCAGGTGAGGTCGTGGGTTGTCAAGGATTCTGCTGTAAAAATGGAGTAGGATATGGTATCAGGATAGTGGTGAGGGTGACCGGGTGTTGTGTAGTATTTGCATATGAAGCATTTGCACCACATAACTGGCCTTTCTCTCACTGTATATTAGCGTGGGGGATCTTTTACTGTTCTCCTCCTGGGTCCATAATTTTGGACAAACAGATGCACATTAATGACTTTTAGTTATTTTTAAAAGATATAATCTGAAAGATGCTCAAGAACAGTCAGAAACAGTTCAAAATAGACCTGAAGATGGTGACGCACCATGTGATGAGAGCTGATAGTGAGTTCTCTTAGAGCCACTTCATTATAAGACATATTGACCCACAAAGTGTTACAACAATAGATAAGAACTCTATCCGGATCTATTTAGACTGGGCCAGACTTTTTAAGGAACATAGCGAAAAACAGTCAGTTGGAGGTGCACAGCATACATGTGAATTTGTGTTGTAGCGGTCACATTCTGTATATCTTGAGCCTCTGAAATACACTTTACTCTTCTATTGTAAGACACATATCCCTCCCATACTGTCTCAAACTGTAGGTTACTCTGCAGTGTAAGTGCATCCTGCAACAACTCGATCGCCATGGTTGCAAATGTTTTTGAATAAATGCATGTAAGACGCAACTTCATTTATTCCCTTTGCACTTCAAATTCTGACCAAATTTAGACGTTAACAGGCAGACAAAACATTGTGCCAAACCACATCCACTCACCCACTCCAAGCCCTACCAATGAAATAAGCCACCCAAGGCCTTGGTAGGCAGTGAGGAGTGGGAGCTGGCCGAGACACTTCCAATGTGTTTTCCGCTCCAGTGCTTCTTGTTCTCACTTCGTCAGAGTGTGTTTGCTGCAGATTGGGAGAATGGTGAGAGGTCAGGCTGGTGTGCTGTTTGTCTGGCCCTCAGGTTCTGTGCAGTTCAAGGTTGAACCAGACACAGTGAGAGGGGTTTTCTAGTTTATTTAGCAAACAATTTCACTGTCTTTCAGCGTCAGACTTGAGAAGAGGAGGAGGTGGAGACGAGAGGCAGGGCTAGAAGACAGGCCTGTCCCTTTTGTTTGATGCTGAATGTGCTTATAGACAAGCAGGGATTTTCTCTAAGTGTCAGAATGAAACATAAGCAGGTTTTACAGCCAAGGGCTGGAGTGGTGCGAGAGTGATGGGACCAGCAGAAGTCACAGGTGACAGAATACTGTGCGTGTTCGTGTGCTTGTGTGTATGAGACATGGGGTATTGATATGCTGTGAATGAAGCTCAGAGCAGATGGACAGAGCAGGCTGGCCCTGTCGATCCTGTGAGCTCTGTTTCCTTCTTGCAATGCCCCCTTTGATAGACACGCGCACACACACACACACACACACACACACACACACACACACACACACACAAACATACACATGTACTAGGCAACTTGATAATGGTCCTATAGGATAACAAATGGTCGATCATCCTGTCATTAATAACCAGTATGTCATACTGATCTGTAGCTGTGGCAGATGTGGCCGGTTAATGAGACCAAATGGAGAAGTCTACCAGTGGAGTATCATAGCAGACAACAGCATTTAGGAAAGAAGGTGCGTAGAGTGCACTGAAAGGAAAGAAAGGAAAGAAAAGAGAAAGAGTAAAGGGAGACATTTTTGACAAAATGCAGTTAGTAGATGAGTGCAGTATTCACATTTCTGACATAGGTTTTACTCTATATTGTCCATCTCCCTCTTCCCGGCACCCCTCAGACCTCCCTCCATTCCAATGCCAACATGCTTGGCTGCGTCCCTATCTATCCCCATCCTTCCATCTATCTCTATCCTCCTCTTTCCTCTTCCTCTCTTGGTCCTCCTCACCCCCACCCCCCATCTATGAGGGGTGGCATAGAGGGTCGGGGGCGGGGGTGGGCTAGAAAAGTGCAAGTGCTGGTGAATTGCTAATAGGCAATCATAGTGCACAGGACAAGGATGCCTACTGGAGGTCTAGGGACCATTAAAGAAACGTCAACTTGGCATTGGTATGCCAAGAATTATGAGTCAGTGGGCAGGCAACACTTCTTGGCTGCTATTGGTCAGGGCAGCAGGCCATAATCTGTCACAATCCTGGAGTTGCTGTGACAGCAGTCGGAGCATACTGGGCTCAACTCAGAGGGTAAAGGAAACATGCAGCTAGGGGTGTGTGTGTGTGTGTGTGTGTGTGTGTGTGTGTGTGTGTGTGTGTGTGTACATATATAAGCCTGTATGAGTGTGTTCAGTTGCATGAGGGCACTTACAAACAGAACATTTCCCGAAACCAACATTATGAATGTCTTACTGATTCAATATACAGTATGTCACGTTGGTACATTTAGTGAATTAGCCTTTAATACACCTGAAAGTACAGCAATGAATCTCATCAGAAGTACAAACAGCCAATCAATGTGCTTGTGTCATGTGTGTGGCCTCTTTCCAAAAAGGATAAGACGGTATTGGTCCACCTACTAGTTTTAAGCCATGTTATTAACCGTGCATGTCCAGTCAAACTCAAACAACTCAAATGTTTGACAAGTTGCAGCCAGGGGCACCGATATAGATAAAGAATGCCAAATCATTTGTGTGGGCACTCATTGCAATGTGTCATATATGACGAGTACAAGGTTGAGAAAGGAGTAACAGAAAACACACTCAGAGAAAACACTCACACACTTGTCCAGTGAACATTACACAAGCATTTCTATACCATAAAATATCCTGCTGATTAGGCTATAAGTATATACTCAAATTACAGCTTATTTGTACTTTAAATTTCTGTTTTAGCAAACAAAGGTTGAAAAGGGGCTTAATTACTAAATATGTCAAATAAAAGTTACTCGGTCATATTCCATGACTTTCTGTGAATTGTACAGTTCAAATTTCAGGTCATGTCACCTAGCCCTATGTGCACCTGTAACGGTGTGCCTACATGCTTTGCGTGATATCCTACATCATTACCATAGCAGCAACTCACTGACTGTCAGGGAGGACGTAATCTTCAAAGCAAATATCAAGGCAGTAGCCAGATAGGGAACATGGTGTCGGTGCATAAGGGCACCTTTAAGCATTAAAGCCTCACACAACTCTAGATCTGTAATTCTGTCACGGACCATATCCTCTGCCATTTCGTTACTTCCTGCTTGCTCCGGACTCTTGCTGTGGCACATGCTGGGATTGGCATGATGTTGCCCTTCTGAAGCCACTGGGTTGGGTCTGTCGTCACGATCTTATCTTTCTAAGGACAGTTCCTCAAAATGAACTGAAGAGCATAAACCACATCAAACAGCGCACAGAATAAGAAAGAGAGAGAGAGTGTCTGTGTGTGTGGGAGAGATGTGAGCCCACCAAATGCTTAAGCCTCCAGTGTGCTGTGCAGATAAGATTCATTAGATAGGTTGGTAAATGCAAGAGAGAGGCAAAGCGAGGCAGACAGAGAGGGAGAGAGAGAGAGAGAGAGAGAGAGAGAGAGAGAGAGAGATAGAGAGAGAGAGGGAGAGAGGGAGAGAGAGAGAGAGATTGAGCTTGCTGCTGCTCCAGCATTTGTTGACACAGATTTACAATGAGTCTCCCACTGCTTCACGCATTACAGTAACACACCATGTCAATAGCTCTCTGGGCTTGAAAAGCGGCCGTGCCAAAGATGTCTGGGAGTGATGCCCTTCCCCTGATAACCAAAGTGTGGCTCATAAGTCAGGAAGTCTTCTCTTCTCAGTCTCTACATCTTCTTTAGCATCTTTTCATTAGTTTCTTCTTTTTTTCTGTCACTTCTCTAAGATCATTTTCCTCCCCCTTCTTCTCCATCTCTCTCAGTCTCTTACTCCTCTCTCCCTCTGTTTCTCTTTATCTTTTGGACGCCCCGCTACAGACTCAGTAGGACAGGATTTAGGCATTAGCTCAATCCCCCTATCTACTCCCCCTCATGATTGCACACTGTTTCTGTCACCCACATACCCTAGTCCACTGCACAAGTCTTTTAGGACTCAGAGTCTCTTATACAAATACTAGTAGAGAGCTTATACTCCACAAGACAGGAAGACATAATCAACTAGACAGCATGGTGTGAGCGAGTGACAGTGACTGTGTGTAGGGTTGGGGCCGATAAGCAAACACAGAGGTGTAGAGATATTTATATGATATTTTGAGTTGATCAGAGTCTATACAGAAGTAATAAAGAGTTTGATGAGCGCCAACACAGTCTCATGCCACCTAACTCTGTCTGCTGAGTCATGGGGCACCACAAATTAGGTGGTTTTGATGTGTGACATTCACCTTCATGAAATCTTGATGAGAGCTGAGGTCTGCTGTCTGTGTAATGAGGGCTGTAGCAGTCAGACAGCTGGCCAACCACTTCAGCTAGTGAAGCTATGATAATAGAGAGGGTTGGAAAGCCTTTTGGAAAGCATTCTGTAGATGGACTTCAGGCTGTTTCTGGGAGGCAGTTAGTGTTTTGGGGGAAGAGATAAACAGGAACTTGGATGGCATCAGACAACAGAAGGTCTAATGGTCTTAATCAGGGATGTTGTAGTGGTGCTACTAGTAATGGTACTACAGATCGCACGTTGTGAGTTAGCTGTGGCCTCATTGCTAATTGGTGCATTTCAAGAGGCATTCAATGTAACAGATGGATATCAACAGTTGTGTTCCAAAAGGAGCTATTCAGCTTTAAAAAAAAAAAATAAAATAAAAAAAAAAAGACTTACTTGCACATAATAACTACACAAATAAAAGTTCTAAACAAGAGCATTTTTGTCTGTGAACTTTTATAGAATTAAACCCACATATTTTGTTTTTTAGTCAAAACTGATACAGCAGTATGGAATATAACTTTTTATATGTATAAATGTGATAGCGACTAGCTGAGGTCTGCAGGTGTCTGTCAGTCCATGTCAGCGCCTCAAGCTCTAAATCCTGTTGGTTCTGATAGGAATCCCAAAGCTTATAGTAGCTGCCATCTCCTCAGCTCTGACTGATGCTTCTTATCAGGACCACCACACTGCCGCCGCCAGCACATTTTCACATGTGGATAAATTATAAATCACTTGCACAAACATTCTTCTATATGCACTCAAGCACATAGATGAACATGCTCACATAGATTCACTATATTTATGCACGAGCAGGGCAGCTGCAGCATGAGTACATCAATGGTCATACTTTGTTCAAAAGTGCAGTAATGACTCAGTTAAAAATGCACACACACACACACACACACACACACACACACACACACACACACACACACACACACACACACACACACTTATGCACACTCATAGAGTGAATTGTATGGCTATTATTTATTTCAAAACCCGCTCACATAAAAACCAGGCGCATGAAAACATTTCAGCTCTGTGAGCAAAGGGCTGTGATGAGTATGAGCTCACTACGAGCTCACAACTGCTCAACACTCACTTGCTCATCAGGCTGTACTCTAGGGAAGTCTGCGAGTGCTGTCTTCAACCAATGGTGTCAGTGATCAAACCAAACAACCCATCAAAGGTCATTGTCAGTATTCAAAGAACTCAAATGTGCTTTGAGTTGTTTAATCATCAATGTCTTTGGGTTTTGGACTGTTGTTTGGACAAAACAACCAATTTCTAGTCAAAAATAATCTGTATGCATACAGTATGTGTGTGTGGATGAGAGAAACCTGAGAAACCAAAGAAAATGCCAAGTAAAGGCAAGACTTCCCTATATGGGGGAACATGTAGTGACATGCACATATTATTGTGTGTAATTTACTTTCTGGTGATAAATAAATAAATAAACAGAAGCAAATCTCTGGTACACATTAATTTCAAAGACTTATAATATTGTTGCAGTGTTTCATTAGCTGAAAAATGTATATTGTTCTGTTGAAAAATGCACCGTGATGCCAACACATTTTCTTGTAAAAGTAGTGAGATGTCTTTTCATATCCAGTTGATTTACAATATCAAGAAACAGTTCATTACTAAGCTCGAGTAAGCCTTTAAATTAGATCTTCACTTGTAATTTGTACATTTTTTATTGTTAATGAACAATTATTGCGATTGCAATGAAGCACTTCATAACTGTAAATCATTACACCATGGCTCTTCTCTCTCACTGTCTCTCTCTCCCCTACTCTCTCTGTCTCCTCCCTACTGTATACAGTAGATTTATTAGCTGAAGCTGGGGCCCCCGGACAGTCACCACTCAGCACTTGCTCAGATCAATAATTGGAAATATTAATTATATCAGTAGAGACGGAACCAGTCAGAAGGGGACTGTTTATGCCCCTGTTACTGAGCAGTGCAGCAACATGAGCTTTGATGGCCCACTAATATGTATTAATGATCCCAGGACAAACATTACTCTATATAAAACCTGAATGAAAGCAAGAAGACCTCACACATATTGTGCAGCTATTAGAGTTATTTTCTTGCAAGTACTACAAGCAAGAGCTGTTGCATAACTGTTGTAAAAGTACTTTTAGAGCCTCTGCAAAACCAGGACATGATTTATTGCAGTTTTATTCCGAAGTACTGCTTTCCCCTCTATTGGATGTTAATTTTTTGGATAATATTAAAGTCAGAAACAAGCAAAGTTTGGGGCTTGGAATGGCACCAGGTCTTTGAAACCCTTTCCAAGGCAGTATTATTTTCTAGCTACTGGTCCTCTGTGGGGTTTCAGCACTGTAGAGTTTGGGACTCCGTACTGCTCTATCCTGCTAAACTCTACTAGTCATGAACTAATTACTGCCATAGATAGTGCCAACAGTAGTCTTTAAATCTTCCTCACTACTAACAGGCCAAGTCCTGACTACAGTTCCTTGACTTGCTCAGTGTAATTTGAAATCAGACAGTGGAATGTCTTTTGTGGCCGGAGCCCAGGGCCTTTGGTCCTTTTTTGTAGCTAATAATAGTTCCAGTAGAAAGACGTTTGCTCCCCAGTCAGGCCAAACTTTACTAGGCTACTGGTGTTATGATAAAGTCAGAGAAAACTTGGATCTATGCAGTGTTCATATACAATATGATCTAAGATTGGTCACTTTTATGCCAGCCTCAAACCAAACAACTTTTCAAGCAATTTCATAGTCGGAATGAAACACAAGAGTTTGGTACGCTTATGCTATCTTGATCATTTGGTGTAAGTTGTTTATAAAACTCAGTCCAAGTTGTCTTAAGTCAGTCTTTTTTTCATCTTGATATTCTGATCAAATCCAACATGTTTAATATTATTGGAAGTTTTTAGTCTTGGCTCAGGGAAATAGTGAAGTTCAATAACGTGAACATTGTCAACAACAGGTACACTCGTTCCAACACTAAACAGAAAGCAGCAAACCAGGTAGATAGTAAACATGGCAGTGACTCTGGGGAGGTGCAAGAACGTGAACAATTATCGGTTCTCTGAGGAAAAGGAGAAGAAACGGGTGGAATTGTGGAGTGAACAAGAGTACCTCTTTGATGTGTCCTCCAATTTGTACCACAATAGAGTAGAGAAGGAAAAAAAGTGAACAGAAATTGCTGCAGCTGGCTGGTTTTTCAGAACAAACCACTGCACATACACGGGCAGTTGTGGCCAAAAGCTGCTTCTGTTTCTGCTCCATTGTTCAACATTTGTTCTTCTTGTAAATTACCACCAGGAGCAGGATGGGAAATTATCTCAAAATGAATCTAGTTGTAGTCTTGCAAATAGTGACCCTGCAAGATCCCCAGTCTTTGCAAAATCTGTGACTAAAAACTCAATGACTTATGACACATTGTCTTTAGACGTGAGCGAGTGTCTTTTCAAAGTCTTTTCAAAGTCTTCTAGTGTATAGTGGCATTAGACACATCAATTTGTAGCCAATTTCAGCCAAAGAATAGCAGACCATCAGTCTTAAAGACTGGCTGACAAAAACAGAGAAAAACTGACAAGCGATGTGTGTATATTCTAGGCCTATTGCACAGTACATTATGCACTGTGGGCCTGAGGCTTACTATCACACCCTCCGTATAAAACAGCAGCATACCACTGCTCCGAGCTTTAATTCAACTGACTGGATGCTTAACTGTGCAAATGAGGTGGCTCAATGAAAGCATATGGAAGTATAGATTTGTCAGAGCCCTTAGAGCAGCACAGATTGTGGTTTGAGAAGCAGAGAGACTAGAACTTGTACTTTCAAGTCAACTCGACGAAGAATAGTAACAAGACTGAAGATTGTGTTGTTGTGAGTCATCAGGGAAGCTTGTTAGAGTCAAATAACATTCAGTTCACATTTACTTCAACCTGGTTATGGCCTTTGAGATACAAAATGACCTAATACTACTATGTTTGCAGATTCGTCACTCAGATGGCCTCACAAAGGCTCCACATTCATATTTGTTTATTGTGTTTATTCAACATTGAATACAGCAGTTCACAACTTCTCACCAGCATGTGAATGCACCATAAATCAGAAGAGACTTGTCAAATGATTTTTTTGACTGCATGATCACTCGGCAGACCTCACATCTCAACATTCACTTTCCACTAACACATTCTAAACATTTCCTTTAAAAAAAATCAAAAGTGTTTTTCGGTGGACTAAAACTATGTTTTCCTCATGGGCTGCTGAATACAAATGAACAAATAGTTGCCGGGGACAAATTATTTGCACTTCACTGAATATCACATTTAGATTGGGAACATCTCTAGCATTTATATTTAGAAAAATGTTTTTTTCATTATATTAATGCTAGGAATGCCATAGTCGGTTTGTTAAACATTATAAGATAAATTCAGATGCTGGATAGTCACATCCACATCCCTAGGTAGATAAGGAGACAGAATATCAGGACAGCCAACTTAATTTATAGAATAGACATTTTCCCAGCAATATATCTGTTTAGGTTTAAAATATGCTTTCATCACTTGGCCATTATTTATAATTGATGTCACACAAAAAGCAAACTACATTTCAGTAGGGGTGCCAAAAGGAGGTAGGTGGTTGGTTTGTGAATATACAGGGTTTGCATAGTGAAGTTGTGTTACTATTTTTCACCATGTGTTTGAAAGTGAAAGGCAGGAGGGTGGAGTCAGAGCAGTAGCAACGCCACTCAACAGTGAAGCAATGTTATCAAAGTGCTGCAGGCACCTCTCACACGTTTTTTCTCTCTATCCATTTCTTGTCTTTTTCCACAATCTTTCCCTGTTTCCGCTTCTGGTTCCCAACAGCCTCACTTAACCACTCCCTCGACTCAATGAATAGAGGAATGAAAAACATCAATTAAAACATGTTGTCATTTGGGGAGAGCACAACAGTAACTATATCCCTCAGTTCTTTGTGGGTGTGTCGAGAAGCTACTGACTCCAGCCTACAAAAGAGTGAAAATACGTATCTAAAGTTAATGAATAGTCTCCTAGGAAACAGCAGCACTTAATACATTTTACTTAGTAGTTACCATGCCTATGCATGTGTAAGAATAAGGGTACAGATGCGATTTGCAAAGTGCACTTAATTTGTACTGGAATTACACAATTTCTTCAGATGTGTTTAATGGAAATGGAACAAACTGAGACCATCAGTAGTGACTGTTCAAGACCATAATGCATTGCTCTTGGGCAAATAAATAGACCATTAAGCTGGCATGTTGGAGGCTGAACAGTAACTAGCTTTAGAGAGAGCTGCCTCCTACACACAGGCACCCTGTAGAGACAGCATAGCATGGTAGAGAAGACACAGACGCAGATTTGGCCTCTTCCGTCATCCATTTGAACAAAAATCAACTGGCAGGATGGAGGCATCTTTTGTCCATTTGACATGTCAAAGGCAAATTCAAAGATTTCCTGTGTTGTTGTGTGAAGGAGCAAAGGGTTGTAAAGATATCTGCGAATTTGTCTTTCAGATGTTTTTTCCCCCTTTCGGAGGTGTTCCTGTCTCAGAGGTTCCTTTGAACACGTGTGCGATACTGTCGCGGTTGATTCTGTAATCTATCCGTACATGCTGTGGAGCAGTGCGCCCTGTGGCTTGGCATTAGCATACTGTCGTTACTGTGTTCCTATTGTACAAGGGGAAAAAACACTTGTAGATGGAGAGGGAGAAGTATGGGGATTGAGCCAAGAAACAAGGAGCTAAAACCTCAACCTTCACAAGCATAACATCCTCCCTGTTTTCCTACAAAGACTTAACCGGTGCTAGTTATTATTTACGATGGGTAAATTTATGGAATAATTTCAGTGAGGGAAGGTTACTCAGTTCCTCAAGGTGAAAATGGATACGTTTAGCACTTAATGAATCGGGCCTGGGCCTCTCCCCCATATATCAGCATGTTATTAAGACATTTTAAAATCCCATTATGGTGTTTCTCCTTGAACATGTCATGCTTTTATTGGACTGCCCTGTCTTTAAATCTGACCTTTTCAGCCCTGCTCTGGAATTGAACAGAAAAAAGTTACATGACAGGACAATGGAACAAAATATACAAATATCAGTGATGGATGGTTTACAGGGATTTGACTGGGACGCTTAGTGATGGGAAATAATTTCAAGCAATAAAAGGTTTTTTAAATAGCAGCTACAAATGGTTTACTGTAAATGGCTGAGGGTGGTAAGTGGTTGCTTTTATGTTTCAGTAATGTTGTTATACATTTTTGTCAGTTTGGGCCCCAATTTTATTAAAACGTGTGTGGGTTTTATTGTAAATCTATATTTTAGACTAAATCAGAGGAGGAGGGGCAGGGGCATCAGATCTATGAGCATAAATAATCTTGTAAGCTTTATGCTTTGCTATGGTACATATATGCATACATATGCATATTGTATGTGTGTGGGTGGATGTATCTTCAGAATGTGTGCTAATGTGTGACCAGGAGGCATATGTTGAAATAAAAAAAACAAAAACAACGCTTTAACAGCTTTAACAGCTTTAACAACCGTATTGTAAATCACAGCTACATCTTTCAAACTTTTCCTCCAAACAAATCGGGGCCCAAGTCTGGTAAGATTGTTCAGCTTGAACAACAATAATGAAAAAAGAGGGAGGTAAAATTGGGAAAGGAGGAGAGCGTGACACAAAGACTGTGATGACAGAGGCATCTAATCCAGGCAATGCCATTCTTATCAGGGTCCAGTGGATTAGAGTGAGCCTCCTAACCAGAGAATCCTTCCCAGCCAGACACTCTCCACCACCCAAGGGCCTGGATCAATAGGCCTGCATTGATCTCTCTCCTCCTGTGGCTGGATTCACTTTTATTAGGACTGCCTCGGCCGCTCTCACTAAGACACACATATGCAGCCTTGCAACCTCTCCATGCACCTGCCATGGACATAGAGATGCGCACGCACACACTCACACACACGAACAAATCCTACTTTATGTGTGAACGAGAGCAGTGTTTGTTTTGTTTACACTGAATAACAGGCAGCGGAAACACTATAGTGTCAAGTCAACTTAAGTGCATGATGGGGTTTTGGTTTCCTTTCCAGCCAAGGCACTTTGATCATTATCGTAGAGAAGCTATTAGTATGGGAGAGAGGACCTTGGCACCTCTGGTTTGTGGCCTCTTGTTGTAGCCGCGACAGCCCGAGTCACCAGTGCTAACCCCTCTGTTGCTCTTTCTTCTCTCTCCTCCAGATGACGCGCCCCATCCAGGTGAAACCGGCTGACAGCGAGAGCCGTGGAGGTAGTTGTCTTCTTTTCTTCATCATTTATTCATGTCCCCTTTTCATCTGCCTTATCTAGGCTAATTATTTTCATTCTTTCCCTCTGATCTCATCTGTTTCACTGCTCTCAATGCAATATTATTTCACCCAACAATCTTTATTTCTTTTTTTACTCATCTCAATTCTGTTACTCTTATGTAACTGCACTTGCATACTTAATGGTAACAGTTTTATCAGTATAAACAGAGCTGTGCAAATATTGAAGAAAAAAATTAATCTAAACGTGTATTTAAGATTAGATGTCATCTTGGTTCGACTGCCTGTCTTAACTTTTAGTTTTTGTGGAAATGTCTAGAATCTCACCTCACACAATTTATAGCTTCTTTTTTTAATTGTTACTGGTTCAAATCTATTAGTCTCATCCTGCATGCGCCTTTGCACTGTTGTAGTTGATTAAAGAGTCCGTTATTGGAGGGCTCTGATGGGGTTTCCTGCTGCCCATCTCTCTTTTCTTGTTCCTTATGCCAAGTACATTATATTTGCGCTGTAAATTAAATTGTGATTAAGCTCAATACTGGAACTACAGCCTCGCAAAGGCCCAGTTAAAGCCGGCACTCCTCGGTTTGTGTGCATTTGAAACACGAGAGAGAGAGAGTAAATGGTATAGAGGGACAGAAAAATGGAGCAGGAGCACATACAGCTTGCCAAACAATCAATAAATTTGCAGGGTTCTTGCCAAGATCCTCATTACTTGGCCTTAATTCTGTCGTCTTTGATCTCTCCCGTTTTTGGATGCTTTCATTTACTCACTGCCTATCTGCATATATGTTAATGGAATGAGGAGGCATCCTTCAAGTCAGTGGCAGAGACAATGAACCTTGCTGTTATTTTTTGGTGTGCATCTCATGTGTCACCCTTCCAACAAAGCAAGTGCCTTTTTGTTATTTAAAGGAGGAACGCTGTCATCCTGGTAGAAGGAGAAGGAGATTTGGAAGTGAAAAAGAGGCAGGGAGAGAAAATGCACAAACGATGCCAACTGCATACAGCTGCCGTGCTGCACTTCTGAGGCTTTACCTAAAAACCTCTGCCTGTTTTGGGTGAATTAGGATGGCTGGCCACTTGGCTGCCTGTCAAATGCACACAATCTTCAAAGGACAGCATAACCCCTCTAGATGGATGGAGGAAAGGCCAATTAAGATCACCGTCAATCCTCCATGTTTGTTTCTTTCTTTGTTTTTCTTTCTTTCTTTCTTTCTTTCTTTCTTTCTTTCTTTCTTTCTTTCTTTCTTTCTTTCTTTCTTTCTTTCTTTCTTTCTTTCTTTCTTTCTTTCTTTCTTTCTTTCTTTCTTTCTTTCTTTCAATTATTTCTTTCTTTCTTTCTTTCTTTCTTTCTTTCTTTCTTTCTTTCTTTCTTTCTTTCTTTTTTCTTTCTTTCTTTCTTTCTTTCTTTCTTTCTTTCTTTCTTTCTTTCGTTCTTTCTTTCAGTTCTTTCTATTCTTTCTTTCTTACTCAACCATTCACTGAGAGCATAAGAGGAGTGGTAGTGAGACAAGCAAAAGGGTCTTGTGCTGTCATGATTGATGTCCCTTATAGCTCCATCGATTTTGTCATTGTGGTGCTGTGTGTCCACATTAACAATGACACTCAGCTGTCTCTTTACTTGGTTGTGAGTGGCCAGTTTTAGAGCTCCCAGGGCACTTTGGTCAGTATGGGGTCCTCTTATTGGCCAGCCGTGGGGACCCCACTGAGGAACAAATGAGTGCTGGAACAGACCTGAGAGTTGCACATCATCTTAAATGAACAGGTCATAGTGGCGCCGCAGGGGCAATCAAACACTAGAGTGACTTTAACGGGTTAGGAAGCCAAAGGGGGATACAAGGATGGAGGAAAGGAGGCAGGTTCTGGTCTTCATTTTTTGGATCTCTCTAATATCTCATCCTGTTTCTAATTTGCTGGCCTGAATTCGCTGTAATTATCTTTGAATTTCTCAAAATCTGGTTCTGTCTTTAGCAGCTCTTGCTGCTGTTAGCTGATGGACTGTGCTGCTGATTCTCCTTCATGGCCTACTTTTACAAGCCTTAGCTTCTTATTTGCAATAAAAGATTGAAAAGATGTCATTGTGCTGTCTGGAATTTCTAGGTACTATAATCATTGCTGCCGTTATTTCACACTGAAAAAAACACACCAATATCCAAATTTTGTTGTCCTGATTCTTATTGGTCCACCATTGTTATTTCAGGACTAGAACTCAGCACGGCATAAAGGGTCTGGAAGAGCAGATGCTAAAAATATCAGTTAGCCTTTCAATGTAACGGAGGGAGGAACACCAGGGACAGACTGTCTAGCATGCTCTCTCGGGGGCCACACTTTATAGTCCGATAGGGGGCACATATTCCTCAGTGCACATAGTCATACTACAACACAGGTCATACTAATTAGTCCCTTAATCTCATTATAGGGAGGACAGTTCAGTTCAGCTGCTCCATGTTGCTGTCCATCAGGGACAGACCTGTTACTGTGGTTTTATACCTGCTGGACCTCAGCTCCTCCAGGATCAGCTCTCGGCTGTTATTAAGACCAGACAGGCCCAGGCTAGAACAGTGTACTGTCTCTGTACTGTTACAGTAAAAATTGAAACTGCCTGCCTCCAGTCATCAAACAAGGCCAACCAAGCTTACTTAGGAGAGAAGTAAAACATGTTCTTCTAACAAATTCCTCTAAATATTTTATGACACTTGGACATTTGATCAAAACTGGGCAGTTTATATCCTCATAGCTTTCTTTCATATTATATATGATGAACAAAGTAGTAACAGATTCAGTACCACCAGCCACAAGCATCACTGAGGCCATATGAGTAAACCACCTCTCTGATAAAAATTAAAGGGAAATATACGGTAGAGTAAATCCGCCCAAACCGTCAGCCCCTGCTGCCGCCTAACAAAGACACACTGTGAAATGAATATTAATGACCAATCACCAATCTAATCTAGCAGAACAGCAGCCGTTTCACCATGAGCCACCAGCACCGCAAACGTCTCCGTCATTGATGACGCAGACCATCCTGGGATGTTTCTGTAGGGGAGACGTTTAAAGAGGTGCAGCGAGGAGGCAGCAGGGACCTGTCTCTCTCGTTTTCTCCTCACAGGTCTTCTGATATGAAATAGATTGATTTTCCATCACACATGGCACTGATGACTGGCACTGACTGCTGCTGATATTTCATTTTTGAAGGGCTGTTCAGTGCCTCCTTAGAGGGCTTGGCGTCCTTACACAGGATAAATCAGCTTTAAGCGCTTTGGTTTTCCTTAAACCCTTTACCAGCAGCACCCCTGTTTGCATTCCACCATTACTATCGGCCCTTCTTGTTACATTTTTTTGCTGGCTGTGATTTTATTTGATTTTCTTTTATTCTGTATCAATGTGTTTTAGCCCATCTTAGAAGAGACATTCCACACTCAGGTGAGATTGTTTTATGTAAGTCCTATATATTTTTTATTTGCATATTCATTCTCCTAATTTCCCAACCTAATCCATTATTAAAGTTTCAAGCTCAGAGATTGTCTAGAAAGCAGAGAGAGGAACAGGCTAACTGTCAGCTGGGGCTCTGTTGGTGTTGCAGCAGGCCTGCCTGGCACAGCTAGAGCTACAGCCCACTCTGAGGAGGCCTGGATTAGAAACAGGCTCTGGTATTATCAAGACAGGCCCGCCGCCCACGCACACACCCACGCAGAGAGGACAAACAGGCAAACACATACATACCCATACGGCTCAGACACACACACACGCTCTCTCTCTCATGCAAACACACACATGCACAGTGGGAAGTTGGATGTACATGATGAACACGTGTGCACACAGAGGGACATGTCCAGTATAGGTAACATATTTACACACACAAAGACATAGTACACATATGCTGAATGGAATGGGTCAATTTTCTTTTCATGTGCTGTGTTTTGTGTTTCGGGCCAAGCAGCAGTGTTGCATTGTGTTTGTGTGTTTACTCCAACTGAAGGACAATGAAAAGGTTTGCTCCAGTTCACTGAGATGTGACGGAACAAACAGAGAGAGAGCGAGAGAGTCAGAGCGAGAGGCAATAAGTTAAATGTAGAGTGAGTACAAAAAAAAAAGAAAGAAAGATTGGGAATCTAGATTGAGAGAACAGGGCTACATGCTTGGTTGCTGTTCTGCGTTCAGTTTTTGATGATGAATTTATCTGGCGTAAAATCAACAGAGTGGTCCATGTATTAAACATCAGTGGTGTTCTCCTTTCCTTACGAGACGAGCTCCGCGTGTCAGAGCAGCTCAGTAATAAAGCAAGCAGGAAGACCTCTAAGCTCCACTGATCCCCTTTAGAAAAGAGAGGAGGAATGAAGGAGAGAGGAGTAGTTAGAGGGAGAGAAATGAGGGGAGGAAAGATGGATGGTGAGAGTAGAGAGGTAGAAGAAGAGAATTTGTTCTGAGACAGTGAAGGTGCAGGAAGAGACAGAGTGAGAGAGAACAAGTGCAAAATAAACAGAAACGTGTGGATCTATAGATTACTGATGACTGGTTAGGCATAAATGAAGAGATAATGAAATGGTGGGGAGCATGTTCAGAGGTTGTGGGGATCAGGGTGAGCTAATCCAATGGTAAGGCTAGCTGTGGATCACACATTCAGAGCTCAAACTCCTTGTCCAAATCCCTTCTGGTGCTCTTACACAAACAATACTGATACACAGGCCTTTGCCAGGACCAGAGTTCAGTCCTCTAACCCCACAGAGCAGGCCTGGGATGTTCAGGTCACTCTGCCTGTAAGCTCTTAAAATTACCCTCACATCAGCACAAACTGATTTGTGTTGAAGGGGAGGCCGGGCGAATAAGGTTTATGGAAGACAGACGTGGAGGAGAGAAAGTGGGAGGACAACAGACAAACAAACAAAGAGAAAGAGATGATGACATCATTTCTATAGGGATGTTCTTTGCTCCTGAGGGTCAGATTGTGCTGAGTGCTGTAGGAGTTATGCAGAGTCAGTGGAAGAAGTAGCACACAACAATTCGCTAATACTCTGGGTAGGTGGAGATCAATTAGCCTTATCTAACAAACAACTAATGATAATACTTTATATACAATTTGCTGACATGGCAAAGAACAACAAGCACAAGCAGAGTGATGATGAATGGATTTATCTAGTCGAAAGATGCAGTATTTCTGCAAACACAGTGCTTAATATTACTTTTTTTCCCCAAAAAAAATACTATATACTATAATACTGCAAATTCTGTGGTACACTCAATCAGCACATACACAGATGGAAGAGGCTGCTACTGACAAGGTGTAGATAAAATAACAGGAACACCTTATAGCCAAACAAATACAACATCAAAAACTAGAAAAATATGGAAGGTGACATCAATAATGTGACATTTTAAGCTTCACAGAGGTAGCATTATTGCACAGTTGCTGTATTTGATTTCATGATATTGTACAAATGTTGCAGTTATTGCCTTTCCCCCCAGTGCCCGCTTGTAAATATGCATACATGCATAAATACAGCTAAATACACATTCATCTTCACTCCCCTTTTTTAAAAACACACACATCCTATCTACTACGTCCCTTTCTCGTTGCGATGGTCTCGTAGCGTAGGCGGATCAGCAAAGGTTACTGTTGAACACAGAAAGGAAAGGTCAGAAATCATGTTTAGTTTTCCTGGGGCCGGGAGGTAATTCCAGCCAGCAGATTGTGTTCAGACGAGCAAGCAGGCAGGGCAGGCCAGTGGTGGAGATGCTCATGCAGAAGGAAGCGAGGCGGGGATGGGGACAAGGTTATCCAGTCAGCCACTGCCTCTCAGCCCCTCCGCTGTCACCCTTAATAACACCCTCTCCCTTATCACCGCAACAATCACCTTGAGAAACAAACTTGTCTTTTTTCAGAGAGGGATGGAGATGGGGAAGAGACGGCCCCTGTATGCATTTTGTCTGCCATTCTCATTACAGCCCCTCAACCTCTTTGGGGACAGACACACTGCAGATCAATTTAGTGCTCAATTCTCTACACTTTATAATTCATTCTCACTCTCTCTCTCTCGCTCCCCCTCTCTTTGTTCCCCTCTTGCCTCTTTTCCCCATACCCCTTGGACACATCAAAGCATGTAGATGGTGTACAGTAGTTGTCTAAATTGCTGTGACATTAAGGAATCCTAAATTGTCCATGCAAACAAAGTCACAATATACAGTATAGATAATCCTATATCTGATCATGATATTGATACTGTGACTGTGACTAAACCACTACTTAACTTAACAGTCAAGAAAGCATTTTTTTTAAAGTTTCAACAATATTCTGCATTATTAGGTATATAAGGTTTGCTTAAATGTATTTTTTCCAACTCGACAACATACTGTAAAGTACATATTAAAGGGTTTAGGCTGTCATTATTAACAGATTGACATGATGTTAAATCAAAATAAATTAAATATGGGTTTAGTTTTAACAGCATCTGTTACATCTTCCTGTTCATTTCACAGGCATCTACCTGTTAGGGCTTTTTGGATACTTTAGGAATTGCGAGCAATAATCTCACAGTGCCATTACACACTTCACAGTACCTTCTATTCACAGTGCATGCTAGATTAGCAAAGGCTCACTAATTTACCTAGATTGTAAACAGTGGCATGTAGATGCATAAGAAATGTGACCTTTTTAATACTCACCTACTTTAGGCTATGTTTATTGAAACTTTTCATTTAATTTGGTCTATATTATGATCTCAAGTATTTTCAAGTCATTTCATGATTTCCATTTACTTTAAGAAAACGTGTGCACCACATTAAGAGAAAAGCAAAAAATAAAGTGTGGCTGTAGCAGCTGTTTTGCAGATGACTTTTATTCTACTGTTTGGCTCCTTTCTTCATTCTTTAAGATTAATTTCAGAAATACAGCAATCCTGCTTGTTCCAAATTCTGAGTGTTATCACAGAAATTATTGTTTAATTAATACTGCTATGAATAACTACATTTTGTAGTATTGGAAGTTGACTGCAGCCTGTTGATGTAAATCTTCTGATATATTCACCCACAGTATAAACAGATAACGGCATTGACAAGCCCATACCTGAGGCTGATAAACTGGTGCGTGTGTGTGTGTGTGTATGTGTGTGTGTGTGTGTGTGTGTGTGTGTGTGTGTGTGTGTGTGGCCCCTGTGGACTTGCTGCTCTGTGATTGCAGTGGAGCTGGAGGAGGCCAGGCGAGGGCTCTGATTGGAGGTCAGAGTCTGTGTAACCTCTGCCAAATCACTGCGATCACCCGTTTGCTCCTTCTCTCTGCTTTAATGACACTACTTCATGAGGAAGCAGGCTCATCAAGCAGTGTCCACACACACACACACACACACACACACACACACACACACACACACACACACACACACACACACACACACACACACACACACACACACACACACACACACACACAGACTCCCACATCGTGAGGTCAGGCTTGGCAGATCGGGCGGGGCACGGCAGGCCTCAGAACAGGGAGAGGAGGTCCACCAGCAGATGGGAGGAGATTAAAGCAGGCTGGAGACACACACACACATAGGCAAATTTAGGCACACACACACTGGCATACACATAAATATAACACATACATAACAGGTATACATACTGCACTCCCCACTTTGGTTTTAGCTAGACTGAATCAGACAAGTGTCATTATGTGCAGTATTGGGCTTTTGAAGTCTGTATTTACAGCATACTATGTAATAACCAGTGTTGGGCACGTTACTTTGAAAAAGTAATTAATTATAGTTACTCATTACTTCTCCCAAAAAGTAACTGAGTTAGTAACTGAGCAGCAACACAGAGCTATCAGGATGCCTTGCTCTCACACACGCTGCATTGATAGTCACACAAACGCACACACGCGCAGCCACTCTCTACAGCGCACTCTTGCTCGCTCGCTCCAGATTCCAGGAGATTGTCTCATTTCGCCCTACTATGTCTTTGGTTATGCCCCTAAGTGCAGCCGCTCTTTGGCAGAGAGACAGAGAGAGAGAGAGAAGCGCCTGTTCGGGCCAAAACCGCTTCAGTGAGGTCTGAAGAAGTAACGCCGCATTTTTTGGGCAGTAACGGTAACAGCGTTGTAACGGGGGAAACAGTAATTAATTTGATTACTCGTTACTGAAAAAAGTAACGCCTTTAGTAACGCTGTTTATTTATAACAGCATTATTCCCATCACTGGTAATAACGAAATAGAACCGTAATGAGATATTTTTTTGAGTGGTTTTATCATTTTATGGCCAATAATAGATTTTAGATTCTGCTCTTCTCTCTTCACGGTCGAGCTCTGAATTGTCTGCTCTAATTTTGTGAGACCTTTGCTCCCTGTGCTCCATGTGGAAGGAAAATGCCCTGTTTGTTCACTGAGAGAGGCCAGACTATTAAGAGCTTCTGTGTACACAAAAACTGACAAGAGAGAAACAAAAACGATTGTTGCTCATGAACAAACATTGGCCCATTTCAATGCATACCAATTTCATACTACAAAATTGGTATGCAGACTCCCATGAAAACACATCTTCTCATAAGCACAAGCAATACTGTTCTTTCCAGTTGTTATAAAGAGCTAATGGCTGTTCTCATATTTATAAGATCTGAAAGTGTTTATACATTCATGTTTTCTTTCAGTTTATAAAATTTGAAAAAGAAGGTGTTTCATTTTTCATGATTGTGGTCAGGGTTTTTTTCTACGACAGCTACAATATGAAAATGACCTTGGATCTTTCATGAGTGGGGGCATGAAAAGAGCATGAGTGACATAAAAAATGAGAGAGCACAAGCGAAAGAATGGCAGGGCATGTAAGCGATGACAAAGACAGAGACAGGAAAGAAGGAAACAAGAGCTTTTTCCACCTTATATGGACAAAAACAAAATGCCTATCCAATCAGTACAAAAAAGGACTCATGCTATATGCAATGCATTCACCGTTTATTTTTGTTTCTACAATACAACGCATTGCAATTTCACCCTGTTGGTGGAGCACTTCAGTGTGGAAAAAATGAACGTAACACTATATCTAGCCATATTAAAATGCCAGCTTTTACAGGTTTTTTTTTTAGATACAAAATCAAAATGTTACACATTAAATGTATGCAGGATGACAGTAATAGATTTTCGAGTGCTCTGCAGGTATGAACCAGTTGCAGCAGCAGCAGATAGCAGAGGGAATAAAGTCATAGAGAAAACATTCAGCTGCAAAATTAGATCTGTATTCAGATCCTATACCTGTAACTCAGCTATCTTTCAACGTCTGTCCCTCCAATCTAACCTCTCCTTTCCTTTATCTCCCCATCTGAGCATATTAACTCCATTAGCCTCTCATATCACCCTCTGTCTCTCGCACTGTCAGTCCACGCCATTCACTCAAATCACTGCATCATGCTACAGTTGGACTGGAAAGGGCACCAGCTCCAACTAAATGATTCAAGCACAGATATGGAAGCAGTGGATTAATTACTAAGATTAGTACTCCTACAAGTAAAAATAATACTTAGTGGATTATTGAATCTGAATGGAGTTTGGCAGCATATTGTTATGCTTGTACTGTCTGTGACTTAAGCTGTGGCAGCTATTAGAGCAATGACAACAGACAAGGACACAGGACACAGGGATGACGAGGAATAGCATGGGATGACGCGTCTGTGATGCACCATTAGGGAATGCCAACGTTGGTTCAGTGGGCACTGTAAAGAGGCTTTTAAATTAGGCCCAGCCACGTCTCACCTGCCTTTCCCATCTCACCTGCTGAGACGACAAATAGTGCTGCGAGCACGCACGTACTGTGACACACAGTCCCATGATTACCCGCCCGCCCACTCTCCATCCACCGTCTTTCCACCCATCTGCCAGTCAAATGAGCGCAGAGGTAATGGAGAGAAAATCAGTCATTCTAGCGCTGCAAAACTGCAGCAGCCAAAAAGATGATTGGGGTAACCTTTGAATTGGTGCATAAAGGAAGAAGATGTGTTTTAATATTATTCATATGTATTTGTGTGTATATTCCTGACTGAGTCATTATTACTGTGTGACTGCCTGATGCAGATGTGTCGTGGTCATGCTTTGACTCCTCTGGCTTTACCATGGTTCATGTTACCTTGTAATGTGTGTTTGTGTTCTGTCTCGTTTTTTACACACAGTAGATCCCTCAAATCTTGCACTGATATTTGTATCAGGTTCATATCCCCTAATGTGTGTTTTGTTTGCTTTTTCTTCCCTTTATTCTTTTTTTCTTACTCTGTTGACTTCTCCCCTTGCCTCGTCTTATTGATGAGTCCATTAGGCGGACTGGCATTGTCATGGATGATTGGTGAATAGGTCTCTGTGCAAAAAAGTTGATAAGTGTATCCCCAGACACTTCAGTTCTTAGAGGCTTGTGGCCAGGTCCAAACACAGGCCATACTGATTGCCTCTTTGCAATAAACATGAATAGGGCTCCTACTAAAGAATACAAAGGCAGCTGAGGTTGCATTGGGGAATAAGTCGAAAGAAGAATGAGGCTTCAAATGACTGACGTGCCTTTGGCTTCGGGAACTCTGACCTGTCACTTGAACCAATTTTACAGAACATGAACTTCAAAGAGCACTTTGATAGTGGAGGGAGTCATTGGGCGAGATCTGAAAGGCCAAACTGTCTTTTCATTCTAGATTAGCTACAGAGTTGGACTTAGACTAATGACAGAGGTGGAGCAGTGTCTTGATAAGGCAGAGATCCCCATCTGAAACAGGCGGTATTTGCTGTAGACTGACAACAGCTGATAGAGATCCACAGACATGATTTTTTTTCTTTATTACATCGCAGAGCTTCATCCTCACATCTTCAGTAACCCCCTTTCAGCAATAAACTTGTCACAAAACCAAAAACATGACACATCATTGCTTGAAATATAAATAAGCCCCTTCGTTACCTATTGATTTTCCTACCATTATGGAAGCGAATGGCTTGGCTGTTGATGTGGAAGATATTGTGGGTCAATATTTTGTTGCTCTTAAAAGCCGCAGGAGAATTTCAAGAAATTTGTTTGAGACGAAGAAAAAAGGCCTGTCTACAACTCTAATATTATGAAAGTCTCTGGACTAGTTTGGGGACATCTGCCTGGCATTAATGCTATCAGGGAATCAGGGAGCAGCACAGGCACAATGTGCTTTAGGGAAAGGTACAGCCCTCGACAGATGCCTGCCCGGACTGCTGGCACACATCAACCTAATACACGGGATTGGAAACAAGGATTGATTCCTGAATGTTAGAGTGAAACCTTGAAGCACTGCTGCAACTATCTTACTCCAGCTGCTGGAGGGAGGGGTACTTTTGCAAGACGATTTGGCGCCCTAATCTGATCGGGTCTCTTAATCTGTGGCAGCTCAGTTTAACAAAACCAATCTGACAGCAGGGGTAGCAGCCAGTGACAGGAGGAACATGTTAAATCTGGGCCTATCAGGCGTTAGACAGGAGGACGGCATCTTCTGGCTGCATGGTGGGTGTAATGAAAGCTGGGACAGCAATAGTATCAAGAGATTTTCCCTCTCCTAGGTCAAGTAAGGACTGAGGAAGTCCTCAGCTCGCTGGATGTCAGCCCTCTGAGATACTTGTCGCCTTTATTCTTATTACCCCCTTATTCCTTCATCCCTCCACCCTCCTGTTATTTTAGGAATCTATTCTTGGCCTCCCAGCATGTACAATATGATTTATTTATCCAGAGAAATGGGATCCCTGCATGACAGTAAAACAGGTTTTTATTTGTACCATTTGATTCTATTAAAATAAACAATGTACAGACCCTGCCATGATAATTTTTGTTCCACACCCGGCCTAGGGCTGGGAAGTAAGACAGTAAAATTATGTATCTATAACTTCAGCAAAATTGTTTGTTGTTCACATTATAGCTCCAGAAAATTATGTTGTATGAAGTAATGACTCAGAGAAAGTTGTAATTAAGGACTAGGAGAATTATTTTTTGTTTTACAAATATTAAGTTTTGTCACATGAGATGCAAAACAGTGGAATACAGTTCAATTCCTTTTTTAAATTTGTTTTGTTTTATTGCATTAGTTTTGACTATTTTATTTGTGGTTTTGCACATATGTCAGAAAATATCAATATTAAGTGTTTGTGAAGGAACGAACCAGAAAGCAAAACACAAAAAGGTAAAAACAAACTACAGAAATCACAATTTCAGTATGAAATGAATGTGACCTACAGCTACAAAGAAGTAACGTATAGCACAGAGGAAACAAAGCACACTGTCAAAATTGCGTGCTATCTCATCGGTGCGTCTGCAAAATCCTCTCTGCTCTTGTGTGTGCATGTCAAGCTGCCTCGCTTTCTATCTGGGTGACATTAATGAAAGGTGAAAGAGGGAATAATCAAAGATCACAATATTTTACCCTTGATACAGATGCATGTTCGTACGCTGCTGGCAGGAGAGATCTCCTCACCGCTCAGCTCAGCTCTGATCTGACATTAGGATTCAATGCTATATTTCTCTCTCCAGCTCACTCATCTCGCTTTCTGTCTCATTCCCCCGGTGCCCCACACTCCCCCCACCTACCTTTGTCCACTCAGCCTGGTTGCCAGACTGCAGCTAAAGGGTAAATGTAGCTCAGGGGAAGTGCGCTAGCTCCACCACAAGGTCCTGGGGCCCACCATGTGACCTGGACCTCCCAACATCTTGCTCTTGCTCTTCCCCTCCTCCTCTTTGCCTTTTCTCCGCAACACATCTCTTTATCTCTGACCACCTCAGTGACCTCATACAGAGAGACTGATAGAACTAACCTCTGGGAGCAAAGAGCTCCTACGCCAAACACAGCACAGGTCAAAAGTTCACCCGTTTTGCAGAATAACGCTGTTGACAATGCAAAGTAACAATATGGGATTCTTCTCCACAAACACAGAACTGATTCGAAACAAACATGTTTGAATTATACAACTAAATCCATCAGTGCTATGTATGTTAACTTTAACTTCATGACATTTATAATTATGCACAACAGCAAGTAACAATGACTGATTTCTTTTTGTTTTCGATGAAAATAAGAAAAAAAAGTTGCAAACTATTAATTTTTTAAAGTAAAAATAATGATGAGCAAAGTAACTACAATTCTGTCATACTCTAGCTGTTTAACTCCTTCTAAACACCAAAATACAACATGTCATATTATTTATATTTTTTAGGTATATTTGTGTGTTTGTGTGTGTGTGTGTGTGTGTGTGTGTGTGTGTGTGTGTGTGTGTGTGTGTGTGTGTGTGTGTGTGCGTGTGTGTGTGTGTGTGTGTCTCAAAATCAAAAATGTGTCTCAATTTAGTTTTTTGTTTTTTCTTAAATCTGTACAATGTGTTACGTCCTCTACTCTTAGACCTTATTTTTGGGCGAAAAACATGAAGACACCCCCGAAAGAGAAATAGACTGTTTGGACAGAGTAGCACTATAATAGAAAGTAAATAATGTATATAAAGTAGAATGTTAAATAAATATTAAGATAAAGAGTTTAATGCAGAGAGTATTATTTCATGAAATATTTAAAAGGACCATTGTGGAATTGCCAGCTCAGGAATTTACTTTGCATGTGAAGTCTGGTTTATACCTTCATTATTATAACTGCATTCATAATGCTGTAATTTCTTAGTTTGGATGGTCTGTGTTTCCATATACTTGTCTTTGCTGGTTTGTTAGAAATAGTGTGAATGGGTGGCTCAGCTGAACAGGTTAATTTGCTGTGTGTGGACAGCAGAAGGTGTTCCCTTTGAATATAACTGTGTGAGGACTTTGGTGTGTTTTTCTGTGTGTGTGTGTGTGTGTGTGTGTGTGTGTGTGTGTGTGTGTGTGTGTGTGTGTGTGTGTGTGTGCCAGTATGCGTGTCCATGTGTCTCTAGCTGTGTGAGGCTGAATGGCACCTTTCAGAGAGGGGGCGAGACCATGTGGACTGCACTGACTGCTTTGGAGGGAGGCAGGAGGGCCCAGCTGGTTCAGGGAAAAGAGCTCTCTGACTAGCCAAGGCAGTCTCACAGCCTGCCAACCAACCTGACAAACACACACAAATACACAGTGCATGGACTTTGTAGAAGATTGTACGTAGAAAAAAGATTTTCACACTACTCTCCGTGCAATTAAAAAGATTTATTTTACCACCATTGTGGTTTGGCTATGACTTCTCAAGGTGCAAAACAGAGCTTTTGCATGGATATAAAAATAACATGCAAAGAAGTGTGACGAACACATCCAGTCCTCCTGTTTACATGGGGACAGTGCCGTGTGCACCTGCAGAGCTTACAGAGATTCAATCATTTCAGCTGACCTGCAGCCAGGATTTGGTGAAAATAGCCATCTACCTCCAACAAAATTGTCCAATATCCTTGAATGAAACGTGCAAGAAAAAAAAAACTTTATTTGTTGGCAGCCAGGTGCTAGTCCTGCAAATTATACATGACCACAGGTCCTATTGATTCTCTCTTGTTTTTCTCTGTCTGATAACACATTGTTAGAGGAAAGTTGGTTCAGCGGACCCTCACAAATTGTTTTGTAAACACAGAGGAAAAAAAGAATAGTCCAGAAGCTGTCACATGTAATGAATTTCCTCAGTTTGTAATTTCATACATCTCACTGATTCAGTTTCTTTGGATTCTGTAGTCGAGAAAATGTCATAGAAAAAGAAATCTATAAAAAATTCTATAAGAGAAAGGACCTAATTAGATATAAGTTTTTTGTTGTGTGGCACAGCAAAACTATTCCCATTATGCTGTATACACCCACAGCTGCTACAATACATTTGCCATAACAGTAATGTTGATTGCTACTTCAACAGCTTTGACCGAGAACACTGGCTGCTGAAACAATACATATTTAAAATGTATTTCTCCTGGGTTGAAGCAGCTCTATTTATTCTGACCTCCATCCCGCCATACGGTCCACTGGTTCTCTAGTGAAATCTGAAGTGTATCTCTAAATGGTGTGCAAGTGCTGCAAGACTTGCACAAATTAGCTGTGTTAAAGTATATGTATGCCGTCGATGGAGGGAAGGCTCACTGGAGGCAGTGTGCTGCTTATCTGAACAGTAGGAACGTGGACAGAATGATTAGGTAGTCTAACCATAGGCGTCCACCCCCTCTAGTCTGGCCATTTTCACTACTTTTCTATACAGCAGTTTCTATCTTTCTGCAAATAGTCTAAAGGGTAAGTCTAACCAGGGGCTGCGTGTGAGTAGATGGATGACAGAGAGAAACAAGAGCTCTAAACGGAATGTGTCATTTTAAACAAATTGGTTTGGAGAGAATCAAACTGAGGTTTTCTCCTCATTTAGTTCCAACTGTCAGTATGGATAGAAAAAAATGTCTGACCTGAAGTGGGAGTGTTACTGCTTACCTGTAAAACCTGTAAACCTGTGAGAGGACCTAACAGTGTGTGGTCCCCAGTTTCTCCATTAGAGAGCCAGCTTGGCATTCGGAGGGAGTAATTGGCTGGATAGGGTTTCAGCAGGCTTAGCCACCCTGCTGGCACAACAAGCCTGTCTGTCCCCATCCCTGAGTTGCTGCTCTGCTAAGCAGGAGCATAGCCAACTCAACTGCTGCCACGTCCCCTTCAAAGCCTGCAGAGAAGCTGGGGATGGCAGCAGCTGTTGTCCCAGGGGAGCCAGAGGAGCTCAGGGCCTCTGGTCATTAGTGGGAACCAGTGTGCTGGGACGAGCCCAGGTCTTAGACAGCTGGGAGACCCCTATCACCCCTCATCCCTTCATTCCTCCATCCATCCATTCCCCTGTTGCTGCCAAGAAGAATTCTGTATTCTCAACTTCCTTGCCTCTCAGGCAAGGCTAACAAAGGCTCAGTCCCATTTGGCAGGTTTGGAAGGACTGAGGAAAGACAGTTCTGCTTTTGGAGAAGAAGTTTTCACTGAAAGGTTTTTGTGGGTATATTTTTAGGAAATTATGGAATGGAAATGAGATTGGGTTATGCAGTTTCAATATAATTAATGGGAAAAAAATCATAGGAAGTGGACTTTGCAAGAGATTTAAAGATTTACTCAAGAAGATTTACAAATTGTACAAATGGCTGTTGTTTCAGAGGGATATTGCAGCTTATGTGCTTATGACAAAGTTTTAATATGACAAATAGCACACACACATACATACATATACACTCACTAGCCACTTTAATACTTCTCTTTATTCAAATATACAATTTTATGCAATCCAGTACAACAGCTCTGCCATAAATTCTACTTTTACAAAGCTTATATTTTTAGTTGTTTTTTTGACATTGTCAGAAAGGTGATAATCCTACTTTATGTTTATTACTGAAGTTATTGTGGGTGGTTGTGATGTATTGAAGTGCATTATATTGAACGTTTTCCAAATAGTTTATCCCCCTTATATATTGAGTGGGCAAAATATTAGGAACATTACTCAGATCTGTTATACTGGATTGCATTAGATTGCACAGGTGTTCCTAAACAAGTGGCTGGTGAGTATAGGTTAAACTTGAATTAAGAAACAGTATCAATTATACATAAAATGCTGCCCATATAACTTAAAATATCAGCAGATATTTGACAATTTATATGCACAGATACATAGCAACATATCTGTGATAGGTTAATATCATCTGATAAAATCAGCCAGATCAGGCTCTAATTACAAACATGGCCCATTGTCTCTGATAGTGACCTAATGAAGAAGACAGACATTCAGTAATATGGGACACTAGTCATCAAAGTACTACAGTTTACAAAGGCAGTAAAGTGGAAAAGGAAATGGTGACAACCATCCACACAACAGTTTGCTATATTTTAGTCCAGTTGGAGAGGGTTGCCTTTCGGAAACAGGTTTATGATGCATTTGCCCAGTTCCACCATCAAGCCTGTCCACAAAGTGAATTACAATGTAATGGTTAATTTTTTTTTCTTTTTTGTACATAACAATCTGACACAATTTGAATTCACAGAAAATGAGACTTTGTGGCAGCCAAAGTCAAAATCATACAAATATTTCACACTCAGCCTCTTTTAGTGGTTAGGGGCGTTTTGCTGAATAGATTATTGATGAGAGAAGAAAAATTGGTAGAAAAATTGTAGAAATTCTGCTTATTCTTGAGTGCTGGAATTTTTTAGAAAAAGCTTGTGAAAAGGTGCATTTGTTTTATTTTTATTCTAAATAAAACAGGAATGCTGTGGATATACGAACACAGACCCTGCCGTTCTTTGTCTTCTTATTTCTCTGGTTTTCTTAGTGTATGTATGTGTGTATGTGCAATTCTTAGCATGTTGTGATACCGTCTGACTTATGAGTCACTGACATTTGGTGTGTGCTGAGACATAAGTCTCTGCTGAATGGAGTGGAGAGAGCGTGCCCACGACTGTATGATACAGTATGTGAACATCTGGAGAGGCCCACGCTCCTTGTAGGTCTGGACCGCTGTCGGCACTCATCATGATATGTTGTCCCTGGATTTTATTGTAGGTCTATGTCTATCCAGAAAATACATACATAATACATTTTCCTACATTATTCTGTATGGATTTGGTAGAGAGAAGGCTGAAAGAGTAATGCTAGTGTTGCAGGGATATGAGGGTGAACAAAGTATCAAGGGCATTACATTTGAAAAAGCTATATTGCACTGCGAATAAAACTAGTTACATGATCTTCTTGTATTGAGTGTTTTATCCCATTGTTCAGTTTAGCAAAGTTTCAAGTTGTAGTCGTGTTTTTGTGTGCAAACGCTGCCAAACAGAGGGTTAACAATCTAAATGCCCACAGTAAAAATGGCTAATGTTTAATATGTAATTTAACAGACAGTCCATAAGTGTAATATTTCTGTTGCTTTAACAACACTAGGTCTTCCTTTAGTGATAAACTGTTCCATGCAACTCTGCACACATGCTCAGGAGAGAACATTTACTTTTTTCGCTCACTGCATTTTCTTCTGTTGGCTTTGCATGCATAGTTAAATTGGACTGATGGAAGCACCCTGGCCATTACTCACTGCATTGCCTGGCTAATTTCTGTGCTCTTACAAGTACAAAGATGTCAAGCAGAAGCAGCAGGCTTACCTTGGCTTCCCCTGAGACCATTAATCCTTTGGCTGGTGTCGTCCCTGCCTGCACTGGCTCACCTGGTTCACAGCCCTGCCAGCAAACTGCTGTTCCCAGCCCTTTTCTCGTTCTATCTATTTATTTTGGTTCCACGTCAGCTCCCATCACCAACAAAATCTGATTGCAATGGTAGAGCGGGATAACTCTTTAACTCTATAGACTTCTTCCTCAGAGTCAGAACTGCAGAATCTGTGGAAAGTTTTTGTAGTGTGTATTTGAGCGTGTGTTTCAGAGGAGGGGGGAAGTTGTGGAGGTGGAAGGATAAAAGCTTCTAAATTATTAAAGGTAAAATAGAATGAAACTCTTGCAGAGATTTGTCAACATCACCTTCACACAGCAGTTCTGTTTTTTGAATGACACACAAACCCGAAAACACACCTACTACAGCAACGAGGCCTTTCATGCTAACTTCAGTAGCACATATAAGTTTGAGTGAAGATCTCAACTTGTAACAGAATCCAATTATTTCATGCCTGTGATCTTGGATGGATGAGTCAAGATTGGTAATAGCAATAAGAGCAAATGTCTCCCAAAACCGCATTTCAAAAAATCAAATGAACAAAGTCTTACATCAAGGATCGGAGAAGGCTCACTCAGTAAATATTGACCTTTTAGTGTACACCCATATTATTAAAACATAATTTGGGAATTACTGAAAGTGCTGGGAAAGGTATTAATGTCATAAAACTGACACAGGAGTTAAACTTAAATTTTCATAGGCGTTGTTCCTTATTGGTGTTTCAGCACTGCAGCGTGCACAGACCTCTAGTCAGTATTTGTTGCAATAGGTAAACAATAAAATTCAAGACATGTAAGTTTTTACATGTTGGCTGGGGACAAGTGTTTCAAGTTATCCTGTTGTCTATGTTATTTCCACACTGCATAGATGGAAAGATTGTGAGATCAAAGTCTGTCAACAGACAGGCAGCTTGGAAAGAAATTCAGTGTTGTTCCTGTAAGTACCTGTATTTATGCATCTTTCAGGTAAACGCAAAGGAGGATTATCATATGTATTGACCTGATTTGTCAAGGCTATACAATACTTGTATATGCACTGAATCATGAAAGAAAAGTAGCAGAAAAGCACTCAGTCTGTAGCTGTATTTAGCACCTTATATGGAAGCCTTTTGTTTCTAAAGCTTTATCATCAGAGCCAGACTTTGTTACTTTTTGACAGTGTGTGCGAGTGTTCTTGTTGTGCGCAGTTGTTCTTTAGAGGAAATTGGAAAAAGTGTTACTAATGCCCCTCTATGCATACATAAATTGCACTACACTCTCTAAAGGAAAGTACATTTCTGCAAATGACCCAACCACCCAGTCAATAGCTCGATTGTTAAAGGCCATGACATGATTGAAGGAACTTCTTACTTTGAGCATTTGGTCTAGTCAACTGCTGTTTTAATAAAAATAAGAGGATTCATCTTTCTGAGCTGTTGTTGTCCTGCCAAAAAAAATCTTCTATTTTGTAGAGGCTTAAAAATCTTACATCAAACTATTCTGCGTTCTTCAGAAAATGATAATGTTTGATCTTTTTTCTGTAAAAAGGAACTCGATCCATTTGATCTTTCTAGGCAGCAACTACACATCCAGTTTTTGGCCTGTCCAATACTTTCAATGACTTTCTGAGCAGCAGTGCTTTAAACAGAATGATTACATTAACAGTTTGCCATAATGCTAAACTACGAGTCTATAAGTTTCACATTAAAGTATCATAATGACATGCAAACAGTTATACTAACCTAAGAATGTCAACCATAAATTTCGAGAGGTAATCTCGTCATTGCTCAGAGTCTCATGTCCTGCAGAATTTAAAGATAAACAGTTGATGTACAAACTTGATATTAAGCTTAAACCCTACTCAGCTTTGTGCCTCACTGTGTTTCTTTTCTAATTATTTTCCTTTTTCCTTGTGTCTTTTCTCAAACTATGTCTCCTAGTGTTTTGGGATGGAAAAACACATCTTCATCGAGCAGTAAATCAAGGGTAGTGTGGGAGTGTGGTGGTGTTGGGGGTAGATGGGGAACGAGGGAGGTAGACTGTAGATTACCTTTGCAATTTCAAGAGAGAATGCAGCTTATAATGATCCGGGATGTTCCCGGGAAAGGTCAGCTGAAATTGCAACAAGCGTAATTAGTAGCTTATCAATAATGCATCCAAGTGTTCAGTGGGTGTGCAATCTCTGGATGTGTATGTGTGTGTGTGTGTGTGTGTGTGTGTGTGTGTGTGTGTGTGTGTGTGTGTGTGTGTGTGTGTGTGTGTGTGTGTGTGTGTGTGTGTGTGTGAGAGTGTGTGTGCTAAAGCATGCATGCATGGGTGGGCAGGTATGTGGATGTGTGTACGTTCACACCTGTGTGTACCCAGGGATGACCAACGACAGCTCATCTCCTGACATTCATTAACATAAAAACACCCATATGCCACTCAGGGGAGCTGCTATAAGCATTAACATGCAGATCCCCACTAACAAACCATACGCTGCCCCACAATAATGTGGACACAAATGATGGCAGCGCAGACTGATAGAAAACTTCAAGAGACACATTGATCACTAAGTCAATTACTATTGATCACAGTGTCAAAATTAGGGGCCATAAGGAGGAATATGAAATAAGGGTATATTTTGCATGAAACATGCAGAAAATATTGGAGAATTATGCAGAATTGGTATCAGCTCTCACGCAATCACTGGCTAATTATCTAGTAGTGGAATACATTCCCTCAAGCACCGTCTAGGTTGAGGCACACTCTATCATTGGCCACAGCTGAATGTCAAGTCCTCTCTTAGTGAATCTCCATAATGTTTTTTTTAATCTATAAAACTTCTAAGAGGTGTAAAGAAAGCTGCCCTGGCGCTGCACAACTTCTAGCTGAAGAGGAGTACTGTTATATATACTGTTTTATATGTTTGTTGTTGCATTTGCTTTTAACACTGAACATCATCATCTAGGAAAAACATGTCATATTGCCCCATCATGTTGTAATGTAGCTCATTCAACAGCCATCTTTACCGATTTCATTGCATAGGATTGCATCAGAGACGCGATCAAAAAAGATGCTCTTCATGCTTGTTTAACTTCTCTCTTGATCAACAGTATTTCCCATTTCTTCCATCATGTTGCATATCCACACAAAAGCTGATAATGTAGCCACTAACTTTCAATGAGCACATTTCTGAATGATTTCAGTCAGAGCGTATAACTGAAATATTAAGCTAGAAAAAGGAAACTTGAGTATCTTGCATAATTAATTAGGAATGCTCTTCGTCAGTCCCTGGCTCGCTGATAAGGAGATCAAGATTGAGGTAGATATTACTTTGCCCACAAAACCCTTCCCTTACCTCCTTTTCCTCCTCCAGGAGGTTAAGTACGGGAGCTCTTAAGATCAATGTGAGGCATTGTGTTTGAGGAAGGAGAGAAACCTGAGGTGCATATTAGCGGTGGGGAACGGAAGGGGCAGACTGTGGGGTTCGAGTGGACCTCGGGGAATGTGTTGTGTGCGTGCGTGTGTGTGTTTTGCAGAATTGTTGGTGTGGGTGATGTAATGATCTCAGGTTCTTTGGCCCCTGCCTGTTGATAAGTTGCTGCAGAACACATGAACAGGGGAAACGGGAAGCAAGTGAGATGAATGTGATTGGATTGCCGGCCGAGTGCAGCCTCTCCCATCTGACTCAGAGTCTGCCATCCCATCTCACAGGCGGCAGGAGGTAATTGGGTTCATTGTTCTCACCACAGGATCCCCCGGATTGAAAGCTTCATTATCTGGATAGCCATGAATGTAAATGAACCACACGTATGCAGCTAGATAATGGGAAAAAATAGATCACAACCACAACACACAGCACATCCAAACACATACAGTGCTCATGCATTTTTCTCTCCAGTCACATGCAAAAATACCAACACGTGCCAACGTGTTTACAGTGACATACACATTTTTGTTTTGTTTCATAGTCTCTCACAGATATGGCACCTACACTGCACACATTTTTTTTTAATCACATAATTTTGCATAATTTTGCCTAAAAGTTTTGTTGTGTTTTACTCTACATGTGTGAGTAAAGGAAGTTGTCTGTCTACAGATGGGACAAAAGAACAGTTTGGACTACTGATGTATCGGCCTCTGTGGTCTCTGAGTTAAACTTTCATGGCTCCATTTAACAGAACTGTATGTGACAATGCAGTGATGAGCTGCTAACCAAACTTTCTCTGTAAGCATATTTGCATGAGTGGATGGCAGGCACCCTTATACTCACTGGAGATCTACCACGAATGGCAAGAGGGAGCCAGAAGAACAACAGGAATGCTCGTGTGCTTTGAATTATTCATGCAAAACCAATGTATAACAGAAACCTAGGTACATCTTTCTCTCTAATTAGGCAGAGTTTGTGGGTGAATGTAAGGCAAAGCCTGTGGACAGTTATGTCACAGGTGATGACAATATGCTGCTAGCTCCAAAATTCACTTGGCCAGCGGTCCTTGCCGACAGTAGCCAGGGAAGGGTTAAAGCATCTGCTTTCTGAAAATAAACAGGAGCTCACAGTGGAGACCAACCACTCTCAGATCCTCTGGCAAATCCATCAATTAGCTGCAGATGTGATCTGCATTCAAGATTACTGCAATTTAAGCATGTTGGGAAAACAGCCTAATCTGGTCTCTGATGGGCACTCCAGTTTTCAATTAGCTTTCCAGGAGGGACCTGGAATCTGGTAGGAGCTGCGATGGGAGCCTACAGAGAAAACTGCACTAATATCCTTATATGTATGATCACCCTATCCCACTGGATTCATATATCCTGTTTTAATTTCAGAGAGAAGTGTGAGCTTGACTATGATCATTGCATATATCTGCAAAGCAGTGAAAAAAATTGCCAAAATAGTTCAACTAAGGTGTCCAGATTCAGCAATGAATCATCGAACACACTGAAGGCTGTGAGGAAAGAAGGGACGCAGGAAAGGAGAAGAGTGTGGAGCAAAGTGCCATGTGCCATGCTGTGCCTTTGCGTCTGTTGTAGGGCCCTGTCAGATTGTGTTTACTTTCCTGAAGGACGTTTCACCTCTGGAAGCCTGGGAATGAATGGAGAACTCATTTCTCCAACAGAGACTAGTCAATCACTCCACATTTATTCTCCTTCCTTGCAGTGACCTCTCCCTGGCCAGGCGAACAATGGCACCCTCGAAAACTGCAGATGAGTTTGACTCACAGCAAGGCCTTATATACCAGGCACATCAATACTGCTAAAAAGCTCTGTGAAATCAAAGAAAAAACATTTCATTAGACGGAGGCCAAGGCGTTTCTTTGTTCTTTCGAGTATGCAATATAATAACGTTTAAACCATCTCCTACAGTGTGCTGCAACGCCACAATATATCTATAATACTGAAAGTTTCTAGCGCTTGTGTTATGCTACAGATTTCCGAGAGGTAAGCATTTGTTTGTGCATCAGAACTTGATACAGAGCGGATGAAGGGTTGCTTCATCTAAAATAGGTTTGAAGCCTAGCATGGCTGCATAGTTAATGTCATGACTTGGGTCTGGCAGATGGCAGAAACAGTTAGGGATCTCATTAGATCAACCAAGCGTCTATGCCTCGTTGCAAAACCTTTCATTAAAGTTCCATTGCTGGAATAGTACTAACTCACAATATTGGTCAAAGTCAAGAGAGGGTAGAGCTAAGTGTTGAAATTTTACATCTGTGTGAAGCTGAGAGATTAAAACGATGCATGTGTGTAATCAGGAGAGACAGTCAACAGTGTGTATGCGCGTGTGCAACCATGTGTAGAGAGAAGCGATGTGTATTAGCTGGAGTCTTTATATCTATGTGTTTTCATTTATCTGTGCGTGCTAGTGTTTGTGTGGGTGTGATGAGTGATGCATCCTTGCTGAGCATAGCAAACAGGATTGTAATGGTCTCAGAGCACATTTTGTACCATTTGCCTTGTAATTAACTGGAATTTGTTCAGCACAAATGCACTGCAAGCATGGGAAACTTAAAAAAAAAAGATCTTGTGCAAATTATTGACAGTTGGTGAGGAGAGGCTGTCTTTTTTTCAAGGGAAGGATTCAAAGTGCCTTCATGTTAACACTCATTTTATTTGTATTATCTTTAATGACACAGAGGCTAAATGGACTGTAGAGTGAGCTGATTAGCAGCACCCTACAGCTTGGCAGCCCCGAGTCAATATGGATGTTTTATGGGATTCAAAGAACATTTAGAATGAATTTTTATATATGGTTTGAGGCATAGGGCTAATCACAGCAAGCTGTCTTATCGTGAATGATGCTATGCTCTTCCAGGCATCAGAATTGCTGGCTGACAGCAGTCATTACAAAGAAGAAGGGCATCAGTGTAGAAGGGATGATCCCAGACAAAGCAGTAGATACAACAGACTGAAAAAAACTCTCTTTAAAGATACATTTCCACTAACAAGTGAAGGCACCATTATCTTCAATGCTGATTTCTAACATTGAATTCAAGGCCTTTTTTGTCTTTTTTCCCCGTTCCAGTTGCACTCTTTTGCACCTGGTTGTGGATTATATCTTACAGTACATACAGTATTTCAGTGTTTATGTTCTCACTAGATGAGTATTGGATAGAAGAGACTAAAATCTAGCACATCACAGGGTAACACCATCAAACGCATGACAAGAAGTTTGATCTTTCAAAGGCGAGGAGCAGAACATGCTCTGGATGCCTTTGCCCTGGCAGACTTGGATTGAGTTTAGTTGTTGTGAGCATTACTGATCAACACCTTAGGAAACCAATCAGCAGAACTATTATGCCCCCCCCCCCGTTACCTCTGGTGATAGGAGAGCATGGCAGCCCATGCCCACAGCTCTCTCTGGTAGATGGTGCTTTGCTGGGATCTGTGGAACAGAAAACCAAGCTATTTACAGAGAATACAGCAGCCTCAGAAGTAGCTCCTAGCCTCGGGGTGCAAAATACTTGAAAATAAGCTCCTGGTCTCTTTGATGTGTGTGTGCACCAAATCTAAAGGCATTTCAAGTAGTGCTGCCTTTGAGCCAAGGACGAGTCTAAATTGTCTCTGGGAGCTGAAGATGGGTGAGGTGGGGAAGAGGGTTAAGTAAAAATCAAGAAATATAATATTTTTTCTGATAATGTACACTTCACACGCCTGCTGACAGGAGTAATCCCAGTGGTGTTTTTTTAAGATGGCTATCAATGATATCTGGAGAACCGCAGGTTTATTGTTCATCCACTGATGAGTGACGACAATAGTCTGGGGACACTTTTCTGATGAGTTTTTGTAAGGGGGACACATAACAACACTTGGTCCTGTTTAACAGCTCTAATATGATGAAAGAAAACTGCTCTGGAGCAAATTAAGTGAGTGGTTTATAACATCTGCTTCTTCACAGCTATTTCATTTCGTTGCTTGTGTTGCTGCAGCATTAAAGGCTCTGTTCTTCATGGCAATCTGCTGCTGTTGTTGCTGCTCAACAGTTATTTGTCACAACAGATAAGGCATCTACTGTAGCAGCCCAAACACTGATTGTGCGTCGCAGAGCTTGGAAATTACAAACCTAAGCAACAACAACAGACTGAACTACAGATTTGGGGATAGATGTAAGAAAGGTGAATATAAATATCAACGCACAGATAAAGTTCACGTATCTAAAAACATGATGAAAGAAGAACGAGAGGAAGAGGTGCACAGTGTGATGGAGGACTTGTTCACGTGAGAACAGATCAGACGTCAAACAGCGATAGATAGCCACTCTGCATGGTTCCAGGGTAAGCTGTGGCTGGTAAAGAAGGAAAAACGTGACAGCATACAGTAAAAAAAGCTTTCCACAATTTCACTCAGCCCATAGACATGGCAGGACTCATACAGCCAACTGCAGAGAATCCCAGGAGGTCTGAATGGCACACAACATCTGAAAAGACCTCAATTTTGAAATAGGATGGTTACTAAACTGCTGTAACCATGGCTTTTCAGGTTTCCTTGTGCCTCAAAAAAGGAAGATGAAAAATAACGTTTCACAATCTCTGGAACTTGAAAGCTTTCTTTTCCTTTTCCTCTTGGAAAAGGAAAAGAACATTTTCCAACTTTCACGCTTCAACAGTTTTTTGGCTTTTTTTTTCTGCTCTGTGGCTAGTGAGTCACCTTCCTCCATTTTCTCAGACGCAAAAGTTTCTCTGTTGTGAAGACAGGTGTTGGTCGAAAGCCAGGTTTGAAGATAAGTTTAGAGGAACCATATTCTATATTTTGACAAGAATGTAGGAGCCCTGCAGCACATAAAAAGTGAAGGTGGTCTGGACCTCGATAGATTTCATAGAGTTCATATGTAATGGTACTGGGGCCATTTTCTCACATCTCAAAATGGGATCCAGCAACTGAATTTGCGACCATGTTTTTTTCTTTCTTGCTACACAGTTTTTGGACTCTCAAGACTATCCATTACTCACAGTAATGTGGGCCGTGGCCTTCATTGAGGCAAACTTAAACTTGTGTCAGGTACAACGTACTCCATAGAAACCTCTCAAACCACTTAATCTGCTTTTCTATTTCTGATCCAGAGTTACAGTATATAACCCAGAGTGTTATATATGGTAACCTGATATAAATGCTATCAGGTATCATATGCAGTAAATCCAACTGATTTTGCATCAGATTAGTAGTGATATGTGGTTTGTCATTTCAGTTGCTCATTTATTTAGGAAATTGTGAGTAAGCGTCATATTCGTCGGTGTCTCTGCAGACTACATACAACATAATATGACATTTCATGAGAGAAACATGTGAATCCTGAGTTGTATAAATAATCACACATTTAAATCTGTCACATTGAGTTACAAGAAGGAACATGGATAAACTGATATTTGATGTCTTTTCATTTTCTTGTCATACTGTAAAACCTGTCGTTTGATTCTTTAGAAATGAGGAAGCAGTGTTGCTGAAGGTCTTCTCTCAAGTTGAAGAGACCAGATGTGATGTTGTAATGGTCTCAGAGGGCAGGGCCTCTATCACCGGCTGCCATGGAGACAGTACTTATTCTCTCCCTCTCGTTTCCCTATTATCCCTGCGTCTTTGATGTCTATAGAGAAAAAGATGTGGCTATAATTCTGGGCTGGATTTCTTGTCTAAGCCTCCCGTGTCCTATAGAGGCACCTGCATTAATCCCAGGTAACACCTCTGATCAAGGATTTAATTTAGACCTACAAAGGGTGTACACACCGCGATCCTACAGGCTAAGGTTTTGCGTTGACAACACTAGTGATGGATGGGTTTTGCTTTAGGCAGAAGGAAAGGTAGATATCTCTCTTTGCTCCCTTTTTCTGGGTTCTACAAACACAAGGAGTGACAGGAAATAGAAGCCTGTTGTCTTTATTGACTTTTGTGAAAATTTCCTGTTTCAGCGGTCTTCCATTAAAACACTTGAGGTTAATCATTACTTGTTTGTTTTGTTCAGCGCACTGTATGCATCATTATGCAAAGACTATCTTCTTTTTAAAGAAAAATAAATTGTTTCTGTACCACGTAAGACACACATGGCTAAAGTGGATGTTTATAGCCACGATATGCCCTCTTTGACACTTCAGGAATATGATTAATAACTGTTCACTGCCTGTTTTAGCTGTTTATGTTGTTTATGTATGTTTCTCTTTGTTTGTGTTTCCATGTGTAACGTTGGCACCATTGTAAATGAGGGTATCCCTCAATGGTTTTTCAAGAATCTTAAATAAAGGTGAAATGAAGATAAGGCGCACTTGGTGGAGAGTGCTATGTCTGGGTTAGTGCTTATGTGCATTTGCGGACAGCAAGTGAGTGATTTATATTTGAGTTGAGTGATCTTTTAAAACAAAGGTGGTCTTTGGTTTTGCTTGAAAAACTGAGGCTATTGCCATCCCTCAATTTTGAATGCTTTACTCACAACTGCATTGATTTATTTTGTTACTGTCGGTCAGTATGAGGAAATTGAATTGAGAAATTGTAGAAACACTCTATTATTTCATTTTCTAGCATTTGTATTTATTTTCTTACCCCATTGTATTTTCAGAAGTCAGCACTGAAGCTCATGGGAAAAGCAGTTACCGTCAGGACAGTTAAATGACTGCTCTGACTTTGGCTTCTCTAATAACACTGTCCTCCAGTGCAAAAGGTTACATTCACCCCTGTGGTTTTAGACCACATTGCTTTGCATTTATGAAAGCCCTTTCTCCTTCTCTTTGCTGTCTGCCCTCCCTCTGTTCACATAGTTGGTTCAATTTTGTTGGATTGCTTGCTGGGATAGTTTACCTTTGGGGAAAAGGTGAAGTATTAGTGTAAGTGAGGTGAGAGAAGGTAGTTTGGGGGCGTGTGGCTGGAAAAAGGCAGAAGGGGTTTATTTGACACAGTACATTCAGGTTTCTGTTCTTTCGCACTTTGACTTCTAATTAGGCTCAGTAGGCCAGGCACTGAAAATTAGTTTTTGTTTGATGCTTGTATACCTGTCCTCTCACTCACCTTTCTTCTGCAGCAGTAAAAAGTATCATATGCAGCTTGTTGATTTTGAAGATGTTTGCTTTATTAAGAAGATATTCGGGCTGAAATCAAAGTTTTTTGTTTTTTTAGTAAGACACACTTTGTGCTTCTTGATAACATTCATCTATTGAATTTGGCAAATTCCCAGAAGACATTTTGACTTGTCACAGTTAAAAAGCACAGGATGTATTCCATTTAGCTGCGTCTGTTTCAGGGTCCACTGGCTCACTGTCACGTCTTACTGGGCCACTTGAATAGAGCAGAGCCATCGTTAATGTTATTAGTAACACCTCCACTTTTCCTACTGTGACAAGTCCAAATGTCTTCTGTGAATGAGGACGATGGCTGCATTTACAGTCAGGGGAATGAAATTAGTAAAAAAACACAAAAAAAACCAAAACGTTTTTTGATTTTAGAAAAGTGATAAAAATTTGGATAAATAATCTTAAGATCTAAGAATCTAAGAATTTTAAAGTGACTGTTGAACTATTCTAGCTAATTGTGTTTGTTGCTGCAAAAAACACATATAACTTAACTCAAACATAACTTACTGAAACTGTGGTTATCAAAGCCTGTCACAGCTATAGGGTCTTAATGGGGGACAATGGGCACAAAGGATTGGTGAATAGGAATGCCTCAGCCCCAGTAGGATTAAATAGGTAGCTTTCTCATTTGAAACACCTATAATCAGAGACTCTTTTCCATCTGGGATGCAAGGCTATTGTAATTAACATTATTTAATGAGCCGGTAGGATTAAAAACCAGCAGTATCATGGGTCCCCAGGACCAGAATGAACAACCACTGTTGAATGCGATATCAGTGGTGAAATAACATACAATACGTTACTACAATATACTGTATAGCATGATCAAAAACATTTGCTAGTTTTCAAAGCTATCAAAGACTTCACTGGGTAATTTAAACAGAAAGAAATAGATAATAAGGAACTAAACAATGTTAACAAGCATGACATACATTTTTAAATTGATTTCATCAAAATATATGAAATTTTGAGCATACTGTATATCAGATGATAATGTTTGTCCCTCCTGGCTTAATTGTATTCTTCAAAATGTGTTTGAAAAGCCTATTTTTTGTCCAATAAGATTGTTTTTACAATTTATCTATGAATAAAATTGGCACATTGTCTCTCGCCCTTCCCTATGGGTTGCTGGATGAACCAGAAAAGCACTTTATGAAATAATTATAGGGAACAGAGAAATGCTTGTTCAGTGCTGAATAAACTAAAAGAAATGTGTTTTTCATAATTTTTTGGGTTGAGGTATTTATCTAGTAGTACAGTTAAAAAACAGCTGCTGGAAAAATGTAGTAATATTCTCTGTGAATATTGGAAAAACATTGTTGTTAATAAATAAATCAAGGGATGCATCATTTAAGTCCTGTATTTTGTTCAAATATAAAAATTTAAACTCTAACTGTGAGCCACTGCTAGAAAACTGCCTGTCTTCAAATAAGTGATGTGCTGTAACATATCTATTCAGTGTTTGTCTCTGACAGGGTTTTGACCATTTATAGCATGGCGAGCTGCACCCAGTATCGTAGCAACAGTAACTATGGGAATAGAAACCTGTGGAGAGGTCAATGTGATGGCCTCCACTTGGCCTCTTTGTACAAAGACTCGCACATTGATTTTGCTAATTCACATCCGCAAACATATCTGCCATCCACCTCCACACACAAACAGAAAAATATTCAATGCCTACATTCTTTATTTACACTGCGGTCATATCAAATTAATTACTAAAAATATAATTTATGACAAGATGATGCTTAATTTTTAACTCAAATTGGAATATGAAACACATTAAATCTTATTTGGGTCTATCCAGCATGATTGTTTTTTCTTCTTTCTTTTCTTATCATTGCTTCTCTTCTGCCTCTCTCTGTCTCGGTCTCCCATGTTTTCCTCTGTGTGCGGATCCAGTCCTCCTGGGACCGACTCTTCAGGGACCCTTAATTGACAAGTGTGTACAATAACTAATCAGCAGCAAAGCAACTGCCCTTTAAAACGATGAATTAACTAAACTAATTTAAGATAATCCTTCAACACACTTGGGCACGCTGACAGCAGCAATTGATATTCGAAATGCGGACCCCCCCCCCCGTCTCTGACTTCTGCCAGTCATCTCAGACCCCCCCCCCCCCCCCCCCCCAGTAAAGGTGGCATGGTTGATAAACTGCTGATGGAGCTCAGAGAAGATTAAAACAATTTTCTGGCCCTGCGTGACTGTGTGTAGTCTGACAAACATACACACGCCAGCACAAAATACAAGCACACATATGCGCAGTCATACCCACATACAGCTACATATAACACATTCACAGCGACATTACCTTAAGCAGACCTTAAGTGTACACACACAAGCCATAATGAATTAATTTGAGAGAGCAGGGTTAAGTCTAGTGGGCATTTACTCATAAAAGTACATGCCTTATAAGAGGTTTACCTATTTAAATGCTGCTTCTCTGGTGATGCCTAACCTTTACCCCGTAAAGCTCCATAATGTGTTCTGTCAACATGGTTCTCCTCTGCAGATTTGCATTGTCAGACAGTTGTAGGAGTGAAAAGGACAACATGCTGTTTTTGTAGCAATACAAGAAACTCTTGACAGATTGACCTGACATCAGCCATCAATGAGAACTAACAAAAAAAACAAAAAACAAGAAATGAGTCCAAATCTCAAAAATGATGCACACATAGTATAAATGCACATGTTGTCATGTGAACCTACACATTTTCAGGTGAGTGAAATAGTGAATGTAAAAGGATTGTTTTGAGTTCCTGAAATGAATGAAGTTGTTCTGCAGGTGACTAATTGCCACTGTTTCTCTATCATTACATCACCTCTACTGCGTGATTAAGGAGTCTTGTGAAGGTTGTCAGGGCGAATGGGGCAGAATACCGGCTCTTTGATTATAACAAGCACTGGACTGGGGATTGACAGCCTACAGTTTTCTCCATCAACTAAACTGAGAATATGGTGCAGAAGCTATGTGATGTTTTGCTCAGTGTTTGCTTCGGGCTGCATTGGGTGTGTTTTTGAGGTAAACATCTGAACACATTCTAAACTTTCATCTTTTTGTTTATTGTTTCTTTGTATTGTATCATGTTTTATAAACGCATTTTGCCCAAATAATATCTTCAAGCACACATATAAAAAGTCACCTTCATACAGTGCATGTGAAGATAACAAAGCAAGTTAAGGGCATAGATCCTATAAATCAGCAATTAAGCTCAACCAGTTTATTAGGCAGCCGGCATTGTACAGACACAGTAAAAACACAGCCTAGTGTGTTTTAGATATGTTTTTGTTTAATTATATATTTTAATTCCAGAATAAATTTGATTTATAAAACAGTGTTAGGGTCATATCTGAGGGAAAATTAATTTACATTCATAAGTGAGGGCAAATAGTGTTACAGCAGCTTATGGTAATACTCATTTGGCAAAAACAGCTCCTAAATATCAACATTTTTTCTGTTTTATACTACAAGACTTTAAATGTACTTGGTATCTTATCCACTGTGTTCTGCATCATTCATGGTTCAAACAAAGTACTGTTATTGACACCAGTCTGTTCTGATCAGATAACCATGTTAATGTTTTTGTGTGTGTGTGTGTGTGTGTGTGTGTGTGTGTGTGTGTGTGTGTGTGTGTGTGTGTGTGTGTGTGTGTGTGTGTGTGTGTGTGTGTGTGTGTGTGTGTGTGTGTGTGTGTGTGTTATTCTGCATTATTCATCTCATAAGTCGATTACATGTTACAAGGTAACCTTGTGAAAGATTTATTATTTAGTTATATACTTTAGATTTATGTAACAAAGATTTGACCTATTTAAGGGGAAAACTTTCGTCAGGGGGCCAAATATGTTTTTGTTGGAGGGCTAGATTTGGCCCACTATTTGCCTACCACTGTAAAAGTTATAGAAGTTATGCTGTGTACTAGGAAAACAACAGACTCCAGATTTTTTCCCAAATCCAACTAATTCTCAAGCCAAGATAATCTTACTCTTTTGCATAATATGTACAGTGGGGATAATTCTTCAGGCTCATCACTTACTGACTTAACTAATTCACCAGTGAAACAAAAAGTGTCAAATATGTCTAAACAAGTCTGTGAAATACTGCATGCTGGAAGTTAGAATAAAGCATGCATGTGTAATAGTCAACTGATTTATTGTTTACATCTAAGATGATAGCCATACATTCAATATAGTGTATGTATGTATAGTTAATGTGAATGCCACTTTTCATTCTGTATCTTCCATTTGTGTAGAGAAGTGTGGTCTATCAGGGTAACAGCAAGGACTTTAGGCATCTGGATGAAGAGGAGAAATTCTGCAGGAACTTTCGAGTAGACAACAGCGTACAGGGAGTCACTGTCCCCCTCTCCCCTCCATGCATTTTTCATCACGCTGCCTTTTTTATACTATTTAGCTTTTCCCTCCCCTCTAAACTTCCATGTGGAGTATGCTGACATGGCATTTCTCTGCCTCGCACACAAAGCCCTCTGGTGCTCAGTGTACTGGAGTCTGTGTTTGTGTGCCTGCTTGTGTGTTTTTGTGTGTCTGCTTGCATGCATGTGCTCATGCGTGCATATGCGTGCATACATGTGAATATCAGGGACATTGTGCATGCTCAGTCTCCTTGTCTTCCCCCTTCTCACATGCTCACATCATAATGTATGTGATCCCATAGTCCCATAGGCGAGAAAGACATAGAGAGACAGCTCTTACGGAAAGTCCATTTAGTCTGTTGGCAGCACCCAAACTACAAAATACTTCAGACTACCCTGCATTGAATGGATCATCTTAAATTATTCTGAGCTGAAATTCAAATTTCATTTTGTTTTGGCCCTAAGCAACAGGCAAAACTGCCTTGGTGAGATCAGTAAAGGTCAGGGGGAATTAAAATGCTTACTGTAAGGTTTGTCAGTGAGAGAGAGAGTGTGAGCTAAGAGGAGATAGAGGGCCAGAGGAAAAGGCCATCTGCCTGATAGTTTAGTCTAAGTTGGTGAGAAATAAGACTGTCTTTTTGCGGTCTAATGCTATTAGGTACAAGCTTGACAGGTCCAAATTTCTGCACGCCTTCATATCTATCATATTCCACAATATAGATTGCATTTATACATTCTGAATGCAAAATCGAAAAGTAAGGTAGCCTTACGCTTCAGTGGTTTCATCAACGGACAGTGTAAGCTTTATAATATATTTATATGCATGCCAGGATATTGGATGATTTGCTATGACAATAAACAAATCCAATAAATATGATGCATGAAGTAAAACAGCAATATGAAAACGTAACTGACACACACTGCAAAATTCCACCAACCTCTCTTGATGACTTGTTCAATATGTAGATATTTATTTCATTAGATATCAAGCAAAATATCCTGAGAATGAAAACAAATGGGCTGTCAAGATGAAAGAAAACATTAGGGAGGGGGTCATTCTTGCCATAGCGCTCATGCGCATGCACACACATCTCTTTCTTTTCTCATGAACATGTGTATTTAGATTATTCATATGACATTGGAGGGCTGTTTCTATCTAATGTAGACACAAACTGGATGAACACAGTTTTAGGTCCTGTGGCACATACTATTCATTCTGTCACCTTTCTGTATTAGATTAAATTGTATTACACATTTTATCATAAACTGATGCAGTATATATCTGTAATAATAGCAGGGATCAGTAGAGGGATCAGGGCGGGTTTACTGTATCTATATAGTTCCTTTTTTCATTGTGTTCTGGTCTTTGGACCAACACGCCTGCAGTTTGGGGCCAGACATGAACTGCAGGTTCTTTTCTTGCTGACAGGTAGGACATGCAGGGCTCAAACTTCAGGTCTGAAAGTGTCGCCATGGCTCTGGACATAGTATTATCCAAGACCAGTTTTAGGTGCTTATCTGTATTACTAATCATAGTGAGTTGTGCAGATATAAGTTATATATATAGATGAATCCTTGCTTCCTTTGGTCTAGCTTTACTGTGAGTAGAGAACTGAGGACAGTTGACACTAGTCTCTTGTGATCATGTTGATGCTGACAAACGTATAACATTTTCTTCACGCATTGAAAATAAAAGGCAGTTCTCGGGAATATTATTTTTTAAGCAGCAAGAACTTCAAGTCAAGTTTTCATGTAAGGAACCTTAAGGTAAGCAAGACACTTTGAATGTGTATAGTACTCAATGAAAGTGAGAGATGCCTTCAATATATAGCGCACATATCTTTTCTCACAGATGTAATATTCAAGATATGATGTGAAAGCCTTTGCAGAAATCCAGCAGTGCAGCGCTGTGAAAATATGTGATACAAGTAGATCTGATTATTCAGACAAGTAGGGATAAAAAAAAAAAAGTGAGAATTTGAATTTAAGGGAGCCCTGCGTTTGCCTAAGGCCCGAAAAACACTATGACTGTCCCGGATTATGAAAGGCTTTTAGTAGAATCACATATTCTAAAAAAAGTGCTGATTGACCTTCTAGCCTAATTAAAGTGCACCATCGTCAACAGAGAGCAGATAAGACAGCTTGGCTGTCAGTGTGACAGACAGGGTTAGGCTCCCCCCCTGCAGTCACATCAGCGCTACAGAGGCCATGCATACAAAAAGCACACGACAGCACAGAGAGTCAAAAGATTAAGTTTAGCATCTTGCCTCCTATCAGGAATCAGCTCCAACTAATAATATGGAAATGGTCAAATATAAAAGTACACCAGTGACATGCTTTAGGGCTTATGTATTTATTTATTTATGTATTTGCAACTTTACCTCATACAGCATTTCTCCCACCTCATAACTGTTAACACTGCGATTTTTTTTTTTAACACTGCGTAAAGCAATACTCTGCCCTGAACTGGAGTAAATGGAAAATGAAGCTGCTGGCTGATGCCATATGTATAGAGCAAATCTGAATCCACTTTCACCGAGCGCTCTGTAGGTCTAGGCAGGTGAGTGTTCAAGTGTACCCTATATACCCCTAGAGCTCTCACACTGCGGGCCGGGGAAAGCTGACATGCAGGGTGGCCTGTAAGCCTCTTTTGTCCATGTGCAGCAAAGTCATCTGCCAGCTCAGTTGCTCTTGCAGACAAAGCTTTGGAGAGATAGCCCATATTCTGGTACATCCTCACTCTCTCTTGAGCTGGAGTTGAGCATGGCCCCTCACTCTCTATCTCATAAGCCTACCTCCCTTTCATTTCTGTCTCTCTTATGCACCATTTTCACATCTTCTCGTCATCTCTATTATCATTTATTTTTTCTGCACTTCGCTTTACTTTTGCTACACTTGAATCTTTCTGTTTTGCTGCCAACAGTAATCAAGAAGTAATACTGTAACCTTTAGTATTATCTGACACATTTCTTCTATTCCTGTTTCGTCCGGCTGTCATCTTTTCTATTGTATTCTACAGACGTCTTTGTTCCAGCATGGGTTTATATTTTATAATACTGCAGTTGTCCAGAGGTGAGGAGTTGAGAGGATATTGGTCTTGTACTCAATATTTCACACAGTAAGATCAAAGGGGCAGGATATCACATGAGGCTCAGTATGTCTCAATGTATAATGAAGTTTGTTGTCTCTTGCTGTAGTCAATTTAGTCCTTCCATAAGAGAAAAAAAGGTAATTAATTGAGAGCAACCATGAAGGCTAATGAATTACCATGAAGGTAACTCATTAGCCATCCAAGATAGTCACAAGTTAATATGAGAGAAATAAGAGAGATGGAGATACTGAGGCAGAAGGGTAAGGCCAAATATGGGGGAACAGACAAAGAGAGAATATGTCAGCGGGATGATAAGAGAACCCCACAGAGTGAGTTAGGAAGAGGAAGGAAAGAGAGGGAAAGTGTACATGTAGGAGAAGGGAGGTGGGGGTTGGTTGAGGGGGCTGGCCGGGGGGGGTGTGTCCAACATCACCCTCATGAATCAGTGTCAGTGGAGCGATGAGAAAATAATTAAGAAACAGGATAGCACTGTGTTAAATACTGCCAAAGGTAAAGGGCCCATTCTACTGTATAAAAACACAATCTCGATGGAAAAGAAGAATGGCAATAAACGGGGTAAAGGAAAAAGGGGGAGAGAAAATCTATATCATAACGGATGCCAAAATGCCCTTCAGATGGCATTATGAAGGGAGACAATATAAATAGCACTGCCATATTGTAAATGTTTATATACAGTAGCTACGTATACACGTTGCACAGCACTTTCAGGATTTATGACCGCGGCCGTAATACACTGAAGTCGACACAAGGCTGTGAGTAATATTTCACATTTGTTATCATATTGAGTGTAAATTTGCTGAGACGTACTGTATGTGGTGGAGATAAAATATTTTAAGCAATTTCTCCCTCTATTCTTCTCCTTTCAGCCGTTCTGTTCTGGGGAGGGGGCAGAAACTGTCGACTTTGGTACAAGCTGACTGTAACTGTACAAAAAGAGAGAGAAAAAAAGGAGTGCAGAAAACACACATGCGCTCCCAACAGTTATACTTACACACCTCAGAGGTTTTACATGGAGCATTTAGGGGAAGGGAGAACCAAGTCAAAAATCTGTAATTGTATGTTCAAGGCTACCAGCAGGGCTGAGATGCAGCTGCAATCCCCTAGCCAGCAGCACAAAACGGAGCAGCCATTAGATTGCACTGATGCATAAAATCTGTGGCGCTCTTTGGAGAATATTGAGTGACATACAGGGGGTCCTATGTGGGCTGTATGTGCATTTTGTGTGTTTATATGTGCTTACGAACATATGTGTTCACATATAGATGTGTGGGTGAGTCTTTTAGGTGTCATATATAACATCCATCATGCTTTGTGCTAGCGGCACAGAAAGTATTCATGATCACCGGTCTCCAAATCCCCTCTGAGATGGAATCGAATCGGTTGGTGTACGTGAAGGAAATGTGTACGGTCAGAATGCAGAAGCTCTCTTCCTGTGTGGCTGCTGTTCAGTAACACATTATACGATAGTTTGATCTTGAGCTCTTTGGCCTGCCTAACACGCTATAGGGCGTGTGATGCAACAGTTACCAACCGCAGCCTCCCACTCACTGCAGTGTTGTTTGTTTGTAGAAAGCGTTTCAAATGCCTCTTGGTACTTTATATTTGTATATATACCACACTGTACTGTAAATCCTGTATATGCCTGTTGATATAGCCACTATTGTTGACAGGGCTAATTTCTCTATGAAAGCTTATACTGTAAGTGAGTGTGTGATTTTATGGTTACTTTGTGTGCAGTTACCCGCATGTTTACAGCGTGCATGCGTATATGAACAACATTGTGTCAGTGTGCTTATGTGTACTTAAAAGTATGTGCGCTGTATGTGAAAGCTGGGAGGCCTAATCCATCCCAGAGGAGTGCTTGGTGAGAGATGCACCGTTTCTCCAGCATTGCTATCAAGGCTGCACGCGCTGCTCTATGGCATTTTTACTGATGGCTTTTATGGGTCACAGCCGAGCTGCCAATGAGCAGCCTTGACACTGAAATGATGAAAATATGACATGAAATCAAGCTGGTGTCTCTGTAGGTGCTGCTAGCGTTAGAGAGGCAGGTCCCTGTAGCTAAGATTAAAGGGAACATGTCGAAACTGAATTATAGACTAAATCTATGTGTTACATGAAATATAATATGTTTTACATTCATATATGATTAAATTGCCTGCTCAGTCTCTGTAATTCTCTTTTTCATTCTTTATTCATTCATATATGTTTCAATAAAAGTCCATATTACATTGCTTTGGTTTTGACATTGCACAACAGGGAGCATTGGGTTTGATGGCTTTTTGGTGAGAACTACGGTATTGTTTTCTTTGCTATGCTGTTTCCAAGCAACATCTCCAAAGTTGTGAGGGAAACAGCGCTAATAAGCTACCTCATTAGGGCTAGTGCATGGTAGGCCTTACAGTTTGTGCTGTCAACTCTGGCTTAGCATGCAAACTTCAAAAGACAGCTGCAAATACAGCACACACACATACGCACGCATACAGGAGTGCTAATTTACTTTAAAAAATGGTAAACAAACCATTCTATCAACCCACATTTCTTTCTCTGTTGAAGGTTTGCTGGTGAAACCTACAAACTGGGTTCTGTCTGAAGTGGCTCCAGCGTTATGACAAAATGCGTGGCCGTCCTCTCGCTGGTGATAAAGCAGCACATAAAAGGCTCATTATTCAGGAGTTAATTTGGCAGGGTTTTCTCACCCTGAGGCTGTGCCAAACCTCAGACTCCTTCTCTCGTTGGTCTGTGCCACTCCTACCACTGATCCCTTACTGTACACAGGATAGGAAGGGTGCACTTAGCATGCCCATACACAAGAGGCCACAGATACACTCCTATGTACTATATACAGACACACACACACACACACACACACACACACACACACACACACACACACACACACACACACACACACACACACACACACACACACACACACACACACATCCATACACACCATCTCATTAATGCAAACACAACCCTAGTTAGATCCCTATATGTAATAAATTGGATTAAATTCCACTGGCTAAGCACTGTGATCTCTTAGGGTTAATTAATTTCATTCCATTCTGTCTGTGTTTTTTATGCTTGAACACATGCTGACACTGTTATTGTGTGGCATCCTGCTCATTGGAGAAGTATAATAGGCTTGTGAAGGAGGGAGAGCGAGCCACAATGTTTGGTATTCCGGCTACAAAGTGATTTGATTCTTTCTTTCTTTCTTTTGACAAGGAAGTACGCTATAGTAGCTAGCTTTAATATGGTGGATCCTTCCCTAACACCCCTCCTTACACCCTCTCTCCAGCTCTTATCTTCCCCTCCAAATGAGAAAACCTGGATGGCTTCTCTGGGCCCCTGTTTCTGCCTGGATGCTATCTCATTTGGTTTTAATATATTTATCCATTCATTATTGTTCCCTTTTATCAGCCAGCTAATATTGTTCATAATTTGTCCTTATCTCCAAGCCTGACACTCAAATTTACACTCTGGCTCAGCAGACAGATGGAGAAATGACCCTTTTCCAACCCCTCCTTCCCTAACTCCTCTCCTCCCTTCATTCCTCTCCTCCTCTCCAAACTCCAATGAAACATGACTGACAGCCCGATGTATAAGTAGTTGTCATAGCAACCTTCCCATCCTTCTGACAAGTGTTTTTTCTCTATAGCACCGCTCTCTTGTTGTTGCAACGATTAAGAAAGAGACAGACAGAGAAGGGAAATTTGAAAACCCAAGAGCACCTAAGGCATTCGTATGCTTTCCTTCCATCCTCTCACCTCCCTCATCACCCCATTCCCATCTCCTCCCCCTCCCAGTCTCCTCCCACCCTTCCCTTTCCTCATCCTCCCCACCCCCTGACAGTGATTTACCAACTCGTATGGTGCACCTCTTTCATCCATCCTGGCTTATCAAGGACTGCAGGACTGTATGCACAGCAACTTACAGTATGGGCACATCGTTCTCACTCTCCCACACATTCACTCACTCACTCCCTCTCTCCTCCTCTCTCCCATTCTTTCTCTACACATCCCCTCACTCTCTCCTTTTCTGTCTTTCTCTCGTTGTTCCAAAACTCCTACTCTGCCCCATTCCTATTCAATAAGTTTTATTTCACTGTCAAAATCCTCACCAGCCTGCAGTGTAATCGTGGAGCATACAGCAATAAGTCTCCACTATAATGGTCTGTGCTACAGATAGTGTATGTATGCTGCATGGGCAAGAGATCCTTTACACTAGGTAAACATTGTGGAAATAAATATTATGTAACATAAAAAAGGTATTGTTGTTAGATTTGGAGCACACGCATTAGGAAGGAATTGCAGCAGTATTGTTTGTCATGCAAGTGCTGTAATGGTCAGACAGCATGAAGAATTGATACATGTTACTAATTTAATTCTCTTTTGCACAGTGATTCAATGACTTCACATAAGGCCAATGCGCTCATAATGAAAAGCTTATATTGATTGCAAAGGGCCCAAATGGACCCAGTTGTCTTCAGTATGTGAAGCAGCACATTGCCATTTCATTATTCTGATTTTAATTTCAGATGCATTTATTCCAAACAAGCATCTGTTTAGGAACTCCGAGTAAATTAAACATGATAGGGGGTGAATTTCAGGACAGCAGTGGCATGTCACAATGAAACTGCATATAGTACTCTGCCACAGTGAGCTGTGAATACATTTTAATGCCAGCATGCTGCTCTTAACTCTACAGAGGACAGGGTAACTCTAATTTTGGATGGTATGCAAGTTAACTAGACTCTGTAATGATGTAAGCAAGAAAAATGACGCATCATTTCTTCTCTTATTTTAATCTGTACAGGTGAGTAGCTGTAGCAGGAAGATGACTCGGCTGTTTTATAAAGTTGCAAAAGAAAATAGAAGCACCCAAAACAGCATATGCTGCTAATCGTGTTTTAACTTCCCGTATTCACAGAATGTTTCAGGCTTGTGTGACTCGCAGTTCAGTGTACTGAGCTTAAAACTCGATTCAGTCAGAAAGATTCTTGTCATGACTTACTGTTAATTATGGAAAATACATTTGGCATTTTGCTCAGTGGTCCAGTTCAAATTACCGTCTCTGTCCAATGAGAATGCCATCTTACATTAAAACATTAATGGAAGCAAGGCACTCAGTTTGGTGGTACCTTTACAAATGAAAGGATACATATGAAGTTGTGGTTGTCTGAGTGAGGAGATGTCCTCCCCCAGTTGGAGGGTCAGTTCCCATACATATGTAACATTTCACTGGGTAGAAAGATATTATGCTGCGTGTAGTGCACTGCATGGACGAGGCATTGATGTGAATACATAGAGAAACTCTGATGTGAGATTGAATTGCAGATGTAGGGTTCAGCTTGAAGCTTGAGGAATTTCAGATTCCTGAAAAAACTCTGAGGTTGCTATCATTTGAATGAAGGGGAAAAAACTCCAGGAAATATAGGCCTTTACTCAGACAAATACATACATAGTTTTAGCATTGCAAAAGAATATCCAATAGATGAAGACAACACAAGAAGTTAGCAATGCAATATAGCTACAGGGGCTGCTAGCATCAGCATAGCAGTAAATTGAAGCGTAATGAACGAGAATGGTAAATAAAATGATGAAGGCTCAGTTGGTGAGAAGTTTGTGTAGTAGAGGCCGATGGTGTGGGTTAAGGCTGAGATAAGGCTAAGGTTAAGGCTCTACAGTTTTTTGTATTATTCTCTGAACAACACACGTTAGACAGCATTAGCCTAAATAGCCTGAATAGATGAATAGATGCCCTAAATAATTAGTCAGTTCAACATAGTAATGAGGTGGGATACAGCGGAATATGCAACTTTTGTGCCTGTTATGTGTGTGGTCATCGTGGGGGATCTGTCATCTGTAATCCTCTGTGTCAGAGTGTGAAAAGGTATCCCAGCTTTTGCATGTAATTTTTAGTCTCACTCTCTCCCACTTTTTCTCCTTTTTCCCCCTCCCCGTTTAGATGTGTAAATGACTGTAGGTGTTTCGCACTCTGTGTGTGTCTGTTTGCACACAGTCTGTGCTGCACTGTTGTGGATAGATGAGATAATTTTACTATTGGTGATGAACACAAGTCCTGAATTCCCAAGGTAGCATTTTAGTTCAGAGCAACCACAGCAGAATCCTAGAGAGTGGAACAGATCTCCTAGATGATCTGTTTTCATGCGCTGTTAGCTTGTTTTCAAAGCACACTCACATTGCAGAACTTGTACTCCATCTCTCTCAGCCACAGATGAAGAAGAGCTCCAACTAAATGCTACAGTTGGAAATATAACATTCATATACTGTCAAATCTCTCCTACGTAGCAGTCGACTCCTGTGTGTGTGTTGAGATTAGTACCTCTTTTAGATGAAACACTAAAAGCCAGCAGACTAAACGTGACTCTGGGGTGTAATGCAGACCGGATGCGATTACGTATATCAAGTAGATGGATTCTATTCATTTTCTATAGAGAACAGGAGATGCGGCTGCATGGTGCATGATGGATACGGCGTGGCAAGATGACAGACCATTTGGCATATATGTCTTAGCATAAACACAACTTGACCTCAACTTTATGCAAATGTGTCTCTCCAGCACAACACACCCGGCTCAAAAAACACAGATCAAGCTGTCAAACTAGGCAGTGCTGATCAAATATTCTCAAGATTTGTCACTGCATTGCTTATTTCTCACCTCAAATGTTTTCAGTAACATATACTAGTGTACCATTTAGCTATAATATGAGAAGTTTTTGACCAGCCATTTTGACAATTTTTTCCTGCTTGAATGGACAAACCAAGACCAAGCACTACCCAACTCGCAATATGGGACTCTCAGAAAACTTGGTATTTCACCCAGGTGGGCATGATTTTGCAGGACTTAACAGTGCACGCCTCAGTGAGCTCCCGGACTGTCTCAGCTTGTCCTCTGAGTACACGTTCATACGTTTTCCACGATGGGTGGTGAGTTGAGTTAGTTTTGTGCAAATCATGCAGGTTACTATTTTTATTCGTAACCATGCTAACATCCCATGAAAATTGATCATCTGCCTTGTAAGTCCAGTATAACATTATGATTTCAATTTGAGAATTTATCAACAGCCAGGTAAAAGTAATTTAGGTCTAGTTGTAATTGCAGCCGTGCTAGCAGTAGCCTACAAGGAGCAACAATCTATGTGTATCCTTATAATTAAAGATCACCAAAAAATTTAAAATCGTCTCTGTTTGAAGTTACAATTAGGCGCAAGGTATTCTGTAGGTTTAATCTTGGGGTCAAAGTCAAAGATTAGGTTATTAAACAACTTTTTAGATTTTGCTAGCTTATCCAAAAGTGACGAGATGGTGAGCTACATCATTTCTTTGAAGAGACAAACCCAGTCCATCATGATCATCAAGGAGATGGCATCGCCCACCACCCGAAGCGTTTAGTGGTATGGTTTGCCCAGCTGCATCCTTGCTGGAGGCAGTTTGCACACAGCATCTGGCTTTTTTGTAGCTCAGTGCGAACCAATATTACACAAGAATGTGATATATAGTTGCCAATGATCCTGTTATACTTGGAGTACAATAAATATTATTCCATTCTGCTGGGGGTGACTTACCAGTTAGCAATCTTTCAGTGGAAGGATGGATGCAATGCCGTGACGCGCCACATGAGAGCAGTTCATAGTGTGATTGTCAGTGTGCAGCTCATATGAAATTGAGAAAGGTCATGCATTAATTCAAAACTTGTCAGCCCCCCATCATCTGCTTGAAGAGAGGAGAGTTGCAGCCAATTTAGGGATAGCACGAACACAAAGAGGGGACTGTGGTTGCAGTGGTGGCTCTGTGTGCTGTGCGTGGCTCTGTCGCTGTATACAGGGGTGTATGTGAGATGTGGTCTGGCAGCATTCAGGGAAATTTGTGCAGTCCAGCCCCTCCCCCACTTCTCAACTCATCTCCCACATCCAACCTCAGAATTTATATTCTCCCTCCAGCAAAAGGAAGGACCATCTTGGCCTTTCATTTTCCAGTTCAGGGCTTTCCTTTTTTTGCAGATAAATGCTCTCCAATCCACCCTGACAGATGTCACATTGCATCACTTCCATTTTGATACATAGCCTCTGATCCTGCCACTTGCAATAAGGAGCCAGCACCAGGGACGCCCCTCCCTAGACAACGCTCTGACACGGGTGATTATTTTAAAGGTGCATCATTGGTGATGTTGAGTGCTGAAACCATTGCTGGGCGCCGCGTCCATGTACACTCACCGTTGTGCCCACTTCAGGAATGTGGGTATCGGCTTGTGTCTAGGTCAGGGAACGACAACAACGCGACACACTCAGTAGTCGTCACAGGTCATTCTGACACTGTGCAATACCTCTGGCAGCGATTTATACCGCTCCGAACCTCTTCACAGCAGTGGGCGCTAGTCCGTCTCTCATTCAGTCTCTCTACTGTGACTTCACAGGTCAGAGTTGGAGAAACAATCTGTGTAAAGGGAAGGTTTTAGTGCTTCTGCTGCCAGCAGAGACACACTGCTCTGTAGCATTAATCATAGGCCAGAGTACATCAGTAAACACAGTGTGTCAGGTCAAGGTAAAGATCAGATCCCACAGCATTTAACAGGACTCAATAGCATACAGGCCATCTATTGAAAAGTCAGCGTTATTCATGGCATGTCTCCCAGCCTTCGTTACTCGCAGGAGAGACACGCCATTGTTCACTGAACAGCACACTGAAATATTTCTCTGGCTACACAAAAAACACTGGATCAGCAGCAATTAGTAGAGTAAGAGAGAGATAAAGAGAGGAAGGGAGAGAGGCTGTTGAAAAAGAATGGGGGGGTGTAGAATCAGCAAGAGAAAAAGAAAAGCAGAAAAGAGAAAGGGGAGCGAGAGATGAATAGAGTGGGGAGAGAGAGTGAGTAAAAGAGGGAGGGGGGGGGGTGTTCAGCCAGTACAGTATGGTGTGTGGGAGGCTGGAGCTGCCTGGAGCCCCTTTTTTTTTTTTTTTTAAAGGACCAAAGACTTGTTCATTGTCTTGGGTCTCGGTGCCTGTGTGTAACGGAGAGAGACCTCTTCATTAGTCTTCCCATTCCTCTTTCCTCCAGCCCCTGACCACTCACTTACCCCCAGCAGCTACAGTATGTGCCCATACGGGACAAAACCTAGTTATACTAGAGATTAAAATGATCAGTCTTGGAGAAAAGATAATAGACTGTGACTCAAACCCAGACAGTACCAAATAAACAAGACAGTTACTATACTGTTCTAAGGCTCTGTGAACGTATATGTGTGTTTTTGTTTGTGGGCGAAAAGACAGCTCTTCGTTCCGCCAACAATAACAAGATTTCACTACTATACGCTCTCATATTGGTTTCATAATTGAGGTCAAAGTTATAATTTAACCTTGTGTCTCGTTGTTTGTTCCAGAAGACAGGAAGTTGTTTGTCGGGATGCTGAACAAACAACAGACTGAGGAGGATGTTTACCGCCTCTTCGAGCCCTACGGAGTCATCGAGGAGTGCACAGTCCTAAGAGGTCCTGATGGCAACAGCAAAGGTAGGAGCCATGACACAGTTGTCAGCATTATTTGGGTCACTGACAGAGGAGTGACAGTGTGTGTGAGTGTGTGTGTGTGTGTGGGGGGGGGGTTTCATATAAATTATATGTGACATGTGTTTCAGATATGGGTCAAATAGATTTTTCACATAATTACAGACATTTTTCTTACACTACACTATTTGATGTGCTAGACAGCTACAGGCAGTGACAAAAAAAGTTTGAATAAATGAATTCTATTTGACCGATGTTTGACCTGAACTATAAGATTTGAGTACAGAATTAGTTTGTTTGACTTTTTGTTTGGTTTGTAGGGATATTGAAACATTTGAAAAATAATCTTGATGTTTTATTGGGATAATAATGAAAATAATGAATATTTTAACTTTTTTTTGGGGGACAGAATTGTTGTGGATAGATAGCGCACTAATTTGTGATAAAAAATCCAAATGCCAGCATTGCTTCACATGGTACACACTTTAGCCACCAGCGAAACAGGATACCCCACTTTTTCAGTAATTGCAATCACATAAATGCAAGTCATTTTAAAATGCTGACTTTGCCACTACAAGGTCTTTTTCAGCATATACAGGTATCTGTGAAAAAAAAACCCAGTGTTGCAGTGTAAATCTGAAGCCATTCTTCCTGTGGATGTACTGCGGGCCCTTACTGTAACTTGGGTATTGTAGTGTTGATATCTTGCAGGCCTTTTTAAGACAGCCAAAACTTTTGGAGACATCAATTCCCTTTGACATGCAGCAAAGGGCAAAGGGACTAGTGTTTTTCATGTCTCTAAAGCCTATTCCCCGGCCAGCGCTTATGGAAATTGTTGGGGAATTATATCTAAGGGGGTTTGAAGCCAGAGCGCTCTGACTCTGCAGTGGTTTGGAGGAGGAGAAAGGAAAGATGGATGTCAAAACAATTCAAGTGTCCCCACTGTGAGGATGGGGGCAGCCAAAGGAAGTTCCATTTCTCTTTGTGGCTCGGCAATATTTGTGCTCTATCTAAGTCAGCTCTGTGGGTTGAATCACTCAAAACACAGACATTACTATCTATATATCCATCTTTTTCATCCAATGGGTGACTGAGTAAGTTTGTGATGTTTGTTTTTTTATTTAAAACCCAAACAAATAAATCATCTCTATCCTCCTCTGGCCAAAACAAACTTGTTTTTGAATTTAGTCATCACATGGTTGTTATTATTCTGGAAAATCCTCTGTAAAGAATTTATTTAATTAATTCCTAATTATAGTGGCATATAGTTTTTACTACTGTAACAAAGTCATTGTACAGGTCACGCTCTAGCTCTTTTCTGTCCATATCTCAACAGGGGGTAGTGGGTTGACAGCTGAATGGGCATCTTGATTGGCTGGTGTCCACAGGGATAAGCCCATTAAAAGGGGAAGAATGGCAGGGCGGCTGGGTCAAGCAGGATAGCTGATAAGGAGAATAAAGTGTGAAAGATTAAACGAGCAAAGAAAATAAACTTAAAATGAAATTAATGGGAAGAGGGTATAATTATAAGAGGGCACGGTGGCTCAGTGGTTAGTACTGCTGCCTTACTGCAACAGAGCCAGATTCACTTCCTCACACCTCAGTCTAGGTGTTGATTTCGGTTTCTTATGCCTTCTCTAAGTTTGATAAAGTCACTCCAGAGACATGCAAGAGTGAAATGAGCACTGTAATCTGCCCACATGTGTCACTGAGAGTGTTTGTTCTTTTGATAGCTGGTGAAGCTTGGACTGATTATCTGTTGGTCTCTGCCTTTCGCCCACAGCATCCAGAGAAACACCTGTGTGGAGATTTTTTGCATGTATTCTCTGTAGTTTGTTTTTTAATAATTGAGGCGAGTCATTGCCAGTGTATTGAGAATTTGATTCTTTAAAAATAGCCAAAGTGTGCAGCTTTGTAATCAATTTGAGGAATATATTTCAGGTTATACTATCAATTTCCCCGCTGTGAAAGGGGGACACTCTTCAATTTAATAAGTGAATAATTAATGTGCAACAGCTCAGTTTGTGAACCCACAAATATTTATCTTCATTGTGTTGTCACTGTATCTACTCCTCACAATTTTGCTGAAGGACATTAGAGCTAAGAGTGTCGCTTCTGTGGTTTCTGGCCTGTGGACAGACTTCTTCATGTTCACAAATATTGATCAGAACATCCTGCTGTAGAAACAATATACTGTAATAGGCTTTCAAATGGAGTGGTTTTCTATTTGAAGACATTACGAATTTAGCCAGTTTAGCTAATATTTAATATGCACAGACAGGCATGTGGTGCTAAATAGCATGCTTTTCTGCTTCATCAGTGCAATCTTTAGCCTGCAGCTTGCCTGCTTGTCTGCCTGCCTAATGCCCAGAGTGAAGCAGCCTGCTGTGCAGAGAGAGAGCCTCTCAGTCCACAGTGATTTCTGTGGTGTCAAATATAATTCCACATCCTTATTAATATACCGTCGGCTTTTAAACTCCTTTGATTGAATACATTTTACTGTATATATATTGTGTGTGTGTTTGCATGCGCCTGGGTGTGCATGCATGTGATCAGTTGTGCATCTGTTCTCTCTTTCAGGTTGTGCCTTTGTCAAGTTCTCCACACATACTGAGGCTCAGTCTGCAATCAGTGCTCTACATGGGAGCCAGACCATGCCAGTGAGTACAGCTCTCTCCCTCACATATATAAAAACAAAGACACACAAAGAAAAATACCTACACCGCACAACACGTACACAGTCTGCCACTTACAACAGTTGTGTGTAATCCACAAGAGCTGTAAACTCAGTTTTGAAGTTACCCCCAACTTCAAGGTTTTAATCAACTGATAGAAAGTGCGAGCATCCTCATAAATATCCCATTTCAAAAAAACAAAAAAAGGGAAACCGATACAACCAGAAATAACCTTCTGTCTCTTTAATTAACATGGTGCTTTTTTAAAAATTCAAATCTAATTTACAGATAAAACTGTTTAGAATGATAATTGAATTTTGGGTGAGTCATCAATCAGTAGTTCTGCTTGCATAATCAGTGAATATAACTCCAGTGTGGGATTACATTTGCTCGTTATGTAAGCATGCAGTGTCCTCTGAATTCTATCTATATTGGATTTACTATGAGCACCGAAGCTGTATGGCTCATTTGTATGTGTCTCATGTTCAGCCATTGTCCCCGTATACCTGATGGTGTCAAAATAAAAGCTACTTACTCTGCAATCCAAACCTGAATAGAGTTATTCTCTGTGACATCCGGCAAGCAGACAGAGAGTCACGTCCCATATTATACAGAAGCCTGAAGTGTACTCTGCTTTTATCCTCATTTTTGTTTTTGAAAATTCATGTCTCAAAGAAGCAGGGACCCTGAACTCCCTCCCACCCCATCTCACAGGTGTCGTGTTTCACTTTATGATTTCATTATTAATGGTTGCCAATGTGTGGCTCAAGAGAGGAAAGCAGCAAGAAGCACTAGAAGCCAGCTGTGCCATTTAGGTGCAACCTCCGAGTCAATCTAAGTGCAAATGACTGCAGGTCATGAGGAAAGACTCTGGATGTCCATTCTCTGTAGATACCCTACTTCTCTGCTGCTCCATCCCCCCTATCTCTGCTAGCTCTCTACCCCTCGCTCATCTCTCTTTGGCAGCCTCTCGGGATATTAGGCAATAGACTTGTTTACTCCACCTTTCACCACATTGGCTGCTGAATTATTCATCTAACTATAAGCAGGGGGCCGAAGGGAGGGGAGCAAGAGAGGGAGGAGGAGTGAGAGACAGAGAGAGGGAGGCAGAGGGAGAATGAGTGAATGGACAGGATTTATACCTCCTGCTCTGGTAAATTGATTATAGAAATCTGATCAGCATCTCATATCCTGTGGCTGCTGGAGGAGAGGGCACAGTGTGCCTGCCTTGCTGAGATTAGCGGACCACCGGTGCACCATTACGCCTCAGCAGGATAGTGCTATTCAGAGCAAAGTGTCCATCAATGTAGCAAAGATCCTGGAGAAACCTTGGACCACACATCCTGTGTGTCAATTTGAGTTTATTTTAATGGAGTCAGAGCTGCTAAAAGAAGTCAAGTACAAGTGCGGAAAAGTGACGCATTAATCTAAATTGATTAAATGAACAAATGAATAGAGACAATTGACAGCTACAATACAAGATACATACTGTACTTGTAAAGGACATCCATTGCCTCCAGCTGGCAACTGTTTTAAGCAATCGCCTCATTTGTATTTCTTTTGGGCTGATAGAAATGATTAATTGTTCTAATGAACTAAGACAAACTGAGCCAGCATACACCGTGTGTGTGTGTGTGTGTGTGTGTGTGTGTGTGTGTGTGTGTGTGTGTGTGTGTGTGTGTGTGTGTGTGTGTGTGTGTGTGTGTGTGTGTGTGCATATTTGCTGTCACACCAAGGCCGTAGCTGATGAGCAGAGTCAGAGAGATGACCATGATTAAAGGCCGGCCAATAGCCTTCCTTGCCGAGGTGTTGAAGTGCACCGAATATTAACACTGCAACTAACTACAGCAGTTTGATAGATCTACTGCCAATCCCCCAAAGCGTGAGCACTGGCTTCTTAGAGTTTGAGGTTGCACACATACGCACACATGAACGAATGTGTGTGCATACATAAACATCTACAAACAGAAGCACTTTGCGGGTATGCATGAGCACACATACACACACTTTCTATATTGCTCCTCTTTCTGTTTCACTGTCATATGCTCGTACAGCCATGGGCTAGGGTCAAAGGCTCCCTGACTGATCTTATTTTCCAGCTCGGAGGACTTGAGCTGAATACATTTGAGCTATTCATGTAGAGGGAGAGTGGGCATTTTTTATGCATTATATGTGTGAGTTGGGGAAGAATGAGAAAATCTGCGTGTCGTATGGAGAGTGCGTATACATAAATGACAGTAGTTTATGTGTGCATACATGTTTTGGGGAGCGGATACTAATTACTGCATACATGAGATAGTGTAATTGTGTGAATTGTAGGAGTGCATCAGCAGGGCAAATGTAAGGCCTTAGTTGGTTGCTCCATCACACTCTCTCTTATCATATTTCAAGCATGCATACCTCCACGTCCCATACACACTGCCACCATCCCTTGGCCTCCCTCGGCTTTCACGCACACACTCTGCCACAGTTCAGGATATGCGTGGCTCAATTAAACATTTAAACGCTAGAGCTGTAAAGCAAATTGCAGGCATTCAGCAGGGCCATGTAGGAAGTAAGTCCTGGGACAGAATTACACATAGACAAGGGGGGTGCGGGTCAGGTCCGTAGAGCCGTGCTCATTTTAACTCTGTATCCGCGTCAGCTCAGCCTGGGTTTCAGGCTGTTTCAGCTGACAAAGGCACTGAGATAGAAACACTGGAGCAGGATGATGGAAGGATAAGAGCAGAACAAAGGAAAGCAAATGAGGTAAAGTTTGCATAGAAGACAGACTCGGATGATTGAGAATGAAGAGAAGAGCAAAGAGGGTTAAGAAAAAAAGCACCCAAATGTGATTCCCCTGTTGCCTGATCTTCTCTATTACTTCAGACAGTGAACACACACGTAGGCGTCATGAGTGCCGGGATTTGATACTCAGCAAGACACATTGTTTTAATGTACAGATCAATATGTCATTATATGTCATACTAATGAAATGGAAGGCGGAAAGACGAATCTTCAGCAGATGCTGTAAATAAATGCTGGTTTCAGTCAGAAAACAGTAACAGTCTCATTGTGTATTCAATGAGATGCAGAGTTTTAATGTCGGTGTTTCACAAGGATGATAGATCTTTGCGTTGCTACTCATTAAACAATGTTCTGCCTTTTTTAACTTACTGTTTACTGTTAAAGATTTGTCATTTCTACCTAGGCAATTTAAATTCTAATAACTGAATATATTACAGTCATCTGTTATTTTACTAGTCAAGCTCAAAGAGGATGTATGCTTGTATAAATCCACTGGCTACTTGGGGTGGAAATATTGGAGGTAATACCTTATCACTACAATAAGCCTTGAATAGCATTTTGCAACATGCAATTTAATTTTATGTGATAGTGGGGGCACAACAGAGCCGTCATAATTTTCCATTTTTTAATGTAAAAGGAAAAAACTTGTAAAGAAACTCTCCGCTTAAAAAAACACGTCAAATGGTGTCCAGATAAACTGCACATACAGTTTGCACTCATATTCTAAACAACTACATTTTTAATACTAAGTCATATAATTATGGAAAGCAAAGTGCATGGAGTATGACGTCGTATGTCGTGGAGAAGCAGGCAGCTTTACTGGCGTTATACTCTGAGTAACAAAGGAAGAAGTATTAATCTCAACAGTGACTGCACTCTCCATCATAGTCGTTATATCACCAACACAAGCAGCGATGAAAAAAAAAAGCCTGATAGCTGTAAGAATATTGAAATCCATTTTATCAAAAAGCTATCATTGGGATCATCTTAATCCCTGAAGGTGTCTATGCATGCCTTCATTTTGGTGTGTTTGTGCTCACGTTTGAGTGGACTGGATCATAATATGACTAACCCACAGAGATCGGGACACCATTAAGCCCTTCTCCGTGTGACACCATGAAACCATTACAGGTTTCTCTTGGTGTTATAGCTTTATAAGATACATCTTTCTTCAAGCTTTACTCTGAACTAATGCAAGCAGGAAGACATTTAAAGTTAAAGAAATATGAAATTAATAGCTGGGCGTGCAGCTTTATCTTCTGTATTCACATGAGGGTGTGCAGCTTGGACAGACACCAAGCCTCCTTGGCAATGAGAAGGAACTGTAAAGACGCAGACTTTCTTTTTGCTTCTGAAACTCAGTAGTGCCTTTTTTTATCCTCCCTGTTTAATTCCCTTTCCTTCAGTGGCTCTCTAGGCAGCTGGGAGCCGCCCGGAAGGGGGATTCTGCTCACACTTGGCAGCTTAAAAATTTAATGAGACTTTTACTTCACACTTCATCCTCCTCTCTTTATAGCAATGGAGATTCTGCTCACTGATATTCTGACAGGCCTAACTGGGAAAACCTTGGAGATAAACAAATGTGGCAATGGATGCTTTGCAAACATCCATAAGATTCAGGTGTCATAAGGAGTCACAGTGGGAGGGCAAACTCACTGTATAGACCTTAAACAAAAGCTTTGCACAGAGTAGGACATACTTACAAGAGTATTAAAAAGAATGGCAAAAGGCTCTTACACAACCAGACAGGTCCGTTCACAATTACCACATTTCTATTATCCAGCACGCTACAGTCTAGTTGTAGCTGGAAAAGAGGCTGACTGCATAGTTCCAACTTAATATCCTCAGATTATATATCTCAGCTTTCCTCCAAAATTTGAAAAGCAAAGTAAGACCACTCAGCTCTTATTATCAAGGAGGATAGGACTTTAATAGCTTTTTTTTTTCTTCTTAATTGTGAGAGAGAGTTAAAATATTCAACTGCACTGCCCTGTCCTGGACGCTCCCAAAGTTAAACCTCATAATAAAGTTAATGATGCAGATAGAAAAAATCTGGACAGACACAACAGGCAAACACTAAACCTGCAGCTGTGTCAAAGTTAACCTTGAAGTGACTGAGCATAGTTTTAATATTGCTTAAGAGATTTACAAACAGAAATACAGGTGGAAAATATTCTTTATATGTTGCTCTGTCTCATCGTTTGTTTAATAGTCAACTGGCCCACCGGTCCGTCAATCTCTCAACTAACTAGGCAGTCAGCCATTCAGCCACTATCCAACTACCCACTCACCTACAATCCTTCAAAGCTGTGATTCAAGTGGTAAGCATGGCAGCAGGAGAAGAGGGCTAGGGGGAATATTGAGAAAAGTGGGGAGAAAGGGAAAAGAAGAGGATAAAATCTATACGCTACAGTTGAAAGGTCCAGTGCCTGTCTTTGAACATCTCCAGCTATCTGCAGATGTCTTAATAAGGATACTTTCTGAGACCTTAGTCAGGTAATGCAAAGAAAAGGGGCTGCAATGCATTATGCAATAGTCATATTGAGCTAGCATTACTGTTGTCATTTATAAAAAGTCGTTTCACCCAAATCCACCCAAACCAAGAAATACCTCTTTAGCCTTTTAAAAACCCCAACACCCAACCTTCACCAGTCACTACTGTTATTGACAATCTTGCATCAATTTCAGGGGGCCCCTTATTGTGACTGACACACAACCTTTCTACACTGTCAGATCAGAGTAATATTTCGGCCTTTTATGTGGATCGATTGGCCACTTTGGGGGCGCAGAGGGGAGGAGAGGCGGAGCGCACAAAAGGTCAACTGTAGCGCTAAATCATTTGAAGATTCTTAATGAAGGGTGTGTGGCAGACACACCTGCTGGTTTCATTATTGGGCTGCAGAAAGAGGTAATAGTGTTGATAAGGGATGGATAGCCAGAGCTGAAAAGAAGAAGAGGGAGGCTAAAACAGACAGAGGACAGAATCAGAAAAATTGACTCAAAAAGCAAATTTTTTTTTACGAACACTTTTACCAAGGTCAATCGGTGCTTACTGGTACCACTGCTAATTGTAGCTCTTACTTCAAATTATTGTACATTGCAGATCTTTTAACCTCGAGTGTAGTAAGGAGCGCCAAGGTTACACACTGTGTATATGTACCGCAGGGGGAAATCTGGGGGAAAATATAAAGTATTTATGACATGTGGACTGAGGATGCCTTGCCCCCAAGTGATTTTGTACATATGTTTAACACTGATTGAAGGAGCTGAGGGTTTCTGTCTGCACATCTGCATACAGAGCTGCTCCCTCAATATAAGTAGAATATTTTTATTCTTTACATATCTCTGTTAAGTTCATGTTTATGTATGCCAGCTGCACGATCCTCTCTCTGCAATAATACAAATGTGCAATGATGTCGTATCAAGACGGCTAAAAAAAAAAAAAAAACATGCAATTAGAGGGGCTCACTAAGTATTGATGTTAACAGCGGTTGTTGTTGCTAATGAACCTGACATACTAAGAGATCCGAAATAATAACCAATAACATTATAACATATGTATTGGACTTTTTAAGCCTTTTGTTAGCGGCTGTCTCTACATATATTTTAAGTCATAACGGTCGTATATTCAAATGATTCCCTGAAGTACCTCAAAACCTTTGGGCGAAATAAGTATGCACACTGCAAGACTGAGTGTCTGCTGGCACTCTGAAAGGTGCTTGCGATCAAGCAGGGTTAAGTATTCATGCTCTCTGATTTTCTGTTCCCTCTACCGCCTCAGGGTGCTTCCTCCAGCTTGGTGGTCAAGTTTGCCGACACAGACAAGGAGCGCACCATCAGACGTATGCAGCAGATGGTTGGCCAGTTTGGCATCTTCAACCCAGCCATCGCCCTTCCCTTCAGCACCTACAGCTCTTACGCACATGCGGTGAGTTGGAAAAGACATATGTAGCACACTCAGTATAACTCAAATGGACAGAATATTTATATAAATGCCTAATGGTTAATTATGTATGATATGCATGTATTTGTTTTGTTCTACAGTCCTTAAATCTGCTTTAATCATAGTAATATAATATTCACATTAACCATCTTTAATAATATTTAATCATAATGATGTTAATGTGTATGTGACAGGTATCGTTCAAAGTAATGAACCCACATCACTATCTAAGGGGCAATTCAGCATCTTTCAGCCTATTGTTTTTGTTTAGGAATCTGTTTTCTGCAACAAAAAAACCTATAAATCCAACAGTACAGTAGCTGTCAAGAACCAAACAACAATGCCAAACAAAGTTAGCGTCTTGCTTGTGAACATAGTGGAGCATTTAGCAGCTAAAAAGTTTGGTATTTCCCACAGGAGTTAATGGAGTGCAAACCAAAGCTAAAAGGCAAATACTAGGCTTCATTTATCAGGTGGCCAGAAACACAACTCCAAACGAATGCTAATGTTACTCTGTATCTGCTCAATGTGCGGATAAACAACTTAAGTTTGCCATTTCAAAAAAAGGTGATAATATGTCAGTGCTGTGTTCACAGCTTGTTTCTGCTGCCCCCAAGTGACCATAAATGTACAGGTTTGAATCCATCTGTTGCATATGTTTTATTCTGCTGACCCTCACAACATAAAGAGTCTGGGAAGTTATATTTAATGGAGCCAAAACATTTAAGGCATTCGGTCTCATGCATGAATCTTTTCTTATTTTTTTTTAGTTTGTTCGTGCACAAAGCAATAATGGGAAATCCTAAGTGGGATTCAACAAACTCCCTTAACTGCCTAAACTTGTTGTAAATCATTTATTTGCCACCTGTTCATGAGGAGGAAGGCGTTTATGAGATATGGTCATTAGCATAATCCACACCCCTAAAGCTGACATATAAGGCTCCATGTTCTGCTCCGTTTCATTCACAAAAAGTTCCTCAAGAGTTAAAACGCTGCGTAACTTCAAGTCCTGCTTTCAGAAATCAGAAGACAAATACATCACAATTTTAGGAGTGGCTGAATATGAATCTAACAAGTCATCAGAGCAGCTCTGCACTGTGGCAGAAATAAAGAGTGAATGCTTTGACATGAAGTTAGATGCTAAAAAACGGTTTTCTAAAACAAATTGCACTGTGATGAAATGTGATCATGTGACAACCACAGAGGTATTAGAGGAGAATATTATGGTCTACAGGTGATGTTACACTGTCAGCTGCAACACAACATGATACTAGACAGAGAGCTGCAGAGAGACACAGAGGCAGCTGTTGCAGTGAGGGACAACTACTGAAATATAGACGCTGCGGTGATAATGAAAATATGGTAAACATAATATTTGTTTGTTTGACTTATACAGTCATTTTTTGTTTATTTCGGTATCATCTTCATACTCAAATTTAATCTAGATGAAGACATTATAATTCTATGTCAAACACGTGAAGAAAGGCAGAGATGACCTGTTCAAAAATAATAAATGCCGCAAATGTTCCTACGTTACTCGTATGTTCATTTTAACAACAAATCTGTTTGTATGAGTGCTTCTTGAACGAGGCCCATTGTGTGTAGAATTTGCATATTTTTGAATTGAAACCCCCCCAGAGTTAAAGTATGAAACCCCTCCTGTGGATCCTGACCAGGGACAATGAGATGAATGGACTGAAAGCAACACATTGACTGCACTAATCTCACCGGGATTGTCTAATTTTTCTATAAACAAAAATGTATGCCATCAGCATAACATGAGAGACCACATAAAAATCACACTGTGGCTTTTAGTTGTAAGATGATGTTGTGTCTGCAGGAACATGTTTTCTGATCAGTACCAAACACATCACTATTGTTGACCTATAATCCGTGTTGGGCTGATCGGGGTATTGTTGAGGTAGGACCACGGACAAACAAAGTAACTCTGGGTTTACCTTTATACCTTTAGCATAGCTGTAATTTGGTCCAAACAGAGAGACCTTCAAGAAACTGCACTTTTTTCTCTATTGTGATCCCTCCTTAGTAAACATTATTATAAGTGAAAATGAGCTTGCTTAACTATGATCACTTCCATCACCATCACTTCTTCCTCCTCTCCTCCTTCTAAGCAGCGCTGCAATGACATTACATCCAGGCTTTAACTACCCTCAGCACGTAGGCACATACACATTTAGTTAGCCTGTACCTGCTAACCCCTTCATCAGCTTCCCTCTGCCCTCCTACCCTAATTGCCCACCATACCACCAAGCCCCCCCCTCCCCTTAGGGCATGGCATCATACAGACCCACACACACACACACACACACACACACACACACACACACACACACACACACACACACACACACACACACACACACACACACACACACACACACACACAGACACACACACACACACACACTCACACACACACATACAGCAGACGCACAGCTCTTTGATGAGTCCAGACAGTCTATGCAGTCCTTTTCACCATGCGCCCCCTCTACCCTCTATCACACTGCTTCTCTACCTCCCCCTGTCCCTCCCTCTGGGTCCATAAGATGCTTCAGGGGCCACAGTTGACTCAGAATATCCCATGGGCAGCTGCGCAAAAACTTTCTTCTACCCTGCTGAGGCAGAGCATGAGCACGCACACCCACACATGCACATACATGCACATGCATATGCTCAACCTACTTGAAGCAGGCTAAAATACATTTAGGAGAATCTTTCCATCCAGCACCAAGATAAAAACCTTGGCCTTTGTCACAACACACTGCATAAATCCACATTAACATCCAGAGAGTATTTATTTACAATCAACAAATTCATTTTTCCTGCATTTATTTGGATGTAAAAGATTTTTTTTCCCGCTGTGTCTAAATGCCAGGATTAATTGTTGATGTTAGCCAGGTCTTGGGGGCTTATCCATTTCCCTCATTTTCATATCACAGCCATGGGACCCAGTGTGAAATGTGCAAATTGACCATCCCAGAGTAATTGCGAGGCCATCTCTTGTGCTCTCTCCAGTACAACTCCCACCTTCATTACCATTCATGAAATGCAGTCCTTTCCCAGGAAATGTGGAGAAATGCAAATGTTTAAGGGGTGGTGGAGGCAGTGGCGGTCTGCGGGGAGACCATTGTGCCCCGCTCAGGTTGGCCATGACTCTTATTTACTATGGCAGAGACCCGTGTCGACTCATACAGACACACATAAGAGTGGACACACTCGAACACACTGTGCAGCAAATGCTCTTTCTCTCTCTCTCTCCTCCCTCTCTCGCTCATACACACATAATATGACAAAGAGCAGGATGATGCTAAGAAATTGAGTTCCAAGTGAAAGTAACAAGGGCATGGGGGATACTTGAGCATTAGAGAGAATCAATTACCATTAAATCTAAAGGAGAAATTGCATGTATGTGGTTTCTCGACACAAAGATTATACAGCATGAATGATGTTGGTGAAGGTGAAATTCTCCTTGTATTAATATTATGAATCACAGACTATGGATGCCATGTACCTAGATATAATGAATTCAGCAAAATAAAGAAAGTCGTGGAGAAACTCTGAGGCAAGGCAACCTTGGAGATAAACTCACCCCAACTTTTGATAAAGTAATGAGTTCACAAGAGGCAGTAATGGATTATCAGCAAGACCCTTGTCTTCATATCTCGCTAAAGACTTATTTAATGAAACTAAACAGTGATTCGGACTGCTACAGTAGTGTGCGCATTAATGTGGAATAAAGAGAAATACTTATCTTTAGGGTGGGTACCCAGTTTGCACACATTAGATTACATTAGAGTCTTTGGTGCTGGCTGCATGCACATGGTGTGCAGCCTTGATTCCCCTGTAGTCACTGGGAATGTGCTGAAGTGATACAATGAATGTTTCTTTACGGCAAGATAAACTACACATATTCCCCCAAGACGAAAAACCTGCAGTGACAGAAAAAAGACTTTATCTCCAAAGACACACTACATGTTCGCCTACTCTCCATATACACTGGCCAAGAGAAGAGGAGGTGGCACAGTATAGAATACAGACGTGGGGAGAGATGGTATATATAGCTATAACCAGGGAGTACAGTAAATGGTAAATTCAAAGAGCTACCTCTCCACTACAGCAGTGGATAGGATTAGAGTTGAGCTGACAGCCAGTAAATTGGATTTTAGTCAAACCAGGAGAAGGAGGGGGCTCTGAACACAAATTGTAGGGGTACAACACTGACAACATATGCCAAAAATGAGAAATGTGCCATTTTCTCGATAGACACAGACACTGGTGTGTTCTGACAAGAGACATCCTATTTGCAAAAAGGTGATTTCATAAAACACAAGTAGAAGGAGAGAGCGGGAGTGTGATTCCATGTTTCATTCCAGTGTTAGTAGTGAGTGATAATAGTTCTCCCATGAATCGCTGAATACAAGTAATAAAACCAGCTTTTATTACCTTTTGTATTCCCCCTCCAAGACACAAACATCATATTTGTTCACAATTAGATATGATTCAAGTTGCTTTTCTTCCCTCCTCTTCTAAAGCCATGTATCTTGTGAAGACAGCCATTTTAGCTTCTCTTGGTCTCTTTTTAGGTGGAGGGCTATACAGTGTCCGAGGACTAGAGATAAGTTTGAGATTTAAAGGCACCTCCAGCACTGCGGCCCTCTTACCTCCCTAAAAGATGCATCAGACTGTGTGTGTGATAGATAAATGAGAGGAGAGAAAATGGTTTAACTTGGTGCTAATAGTGACAATGTGTGGGTGGATGATTTCTGTAAACTCACATTAGGAAACATCTCCCCCTGTTGGAGAGGTTCACATTCATTTTTCAAAATAGCACACACAAGAAATGATGGTAGAAGATTACTGAATCATTTGGCTGTACTGTAAACTTCACACACACACACACATAAACACACACACATGGGCATGTATGTGACCTGCTTTAGTTGTCTTATACTTGTGAGGACCAGCTCTTTACAGTTCCTGAATATGTCTTATCACAAACACACACACACACATTACAAAGTGCATCAGAGATGAAAAAACCTATTAAAATCTTCCTGTGGAAATGCAGCCTGCTAGGATGTGGGTAACAAATGAGGCCCCTCAGCTTCAGTCTTCTGTCCTCAGTCTTTTAGTTCACCTCATTGACCCACAGCCTCCCTCTCTCTCACATTTGTTCAACCCTTTTCACCTACTTTGCCTGTCTTTGTGTCCCCCCCCCCCTCATCCCCAGCTGGTTGGGCTATAAGGGGTCACATGTGACAGTGCTGAGAGTCAGCGAGTCACAGAGCAGCGCTACAGAGATAATTGCCATGTGATAAAGAGGTGATTGCCCGCTGGCACCAGGAGAGAGTAATGCCATCAGGTTGCAATAAAAAAGCAGATGTCTGACACTAAATGAATGCTGCTGGAGCCCAACTTTCTTTGCTCCCTTTCATCTCCTGTGCGCTTCTCTTTTGTCCCTCTTGTTTCCATCTGCCTTTTCTTCCCTCTTCCTTTTTTTACCAAGAGGAAGCAGAAAAGGTTGTCTCTGTGATGATGAAGACTCAGTTCTGCTCATTCTCCGCCAGAGACATTTGCTATCTGCTGGTTAGTTCATAAATAAAGAAATGGGAATGGCTTTTGAATATAATGCCTTTGAAATTTTGAAAAAGAAAAAAAAGGAATATACATATGAAAAGTAAAATGGAATGACTTTGAATATCTCTGTCAACATAACTAATCTGCTCTGTGCTCTTTATTTTATTTTTTTTTTATCAGAGCCAGTTTGTAATAACCAGTGGATTCCAACATAATTACATGCTTGAGTTTCCAATTTGCTGCATTTTAATTTGGAACGAAGCATCAATGAATGCTGGAGTTGTTATCCATGACAATCTGACGGATGGCATTAAGGATTGCATTTTCGAAGACATGCATTGTCGGAGAGGCTAGTATTTTGGAGTCGCTTGTATTCATTTGTGTTTCATTATTACTCCATCCAGGCCTGCACCTTGTATAAGGCCACAGGACCCACAACGAATAGGCTGCAGGCTTATTAGAATCAGCCTGAAGCCTCCAGTCCTTGCTGAAAGCTGCAAGCACAGCCCGAGAAGAGACAAAGAAACAGTGAGCAGTGTGACAATGTATTTATTCTATAGGCTAATACCAGCCCAGTCAGACTTTCATCCTGAAGTCCAACCCTATTCATGTCCTAATAAGGGGGGCAGTCACAGGATTGCCAAAGCAAGGGAGCCCCAGATCCTCTAGACTTCTTTGTTTGTTTCTATGTCATTGCTTTTGTTTAGTTTCTTGTTCCCTCTCTTTCTTTTGTAGCTATGACCCCTTAAAAGCTCAATTCATCTTATTTGGAAAGGAATGGATGATCCCCATTTGTCACGTTGATAAAATTATGCAAATGACAAAAGGTGTTAATAGATAGCAGAGTCAAGGTATGCTGCTAATGGATGAGATGCCAGCGCTGGGCATTCTACAGCGGGACAGCCGCTTTCAGGTTACCTGACAGGGGCACTGAGGGAAAATAATTGGCTTTTCTGTTGCAGGGTCCCGATGCAAATACAAGCAAAGTGGCATTCTATAGTGTTATTGTCTCACAATATCGTCATTAGCATTAGTGCCTCTGGCAGAAGAGTTTGATTTCTGCTTATATGAGTCAGTCTCAGGCCACAACGATCATCACCTCTCCTGACAAACAGCAGCTATGCAGTATTAAACAGATGCAGAGACAGGGGCGAGGGGTTGGTCCAGCTGTGTTTGTATTCCTACACCACACAGGTCTGCATGCCTGATAGGCAGCTACATAGCCTGCAAAAGATTATTGATTCCCTAGATAAACCCACTGGTTCACAAGCTGCAAAAGCCATTGTACAGTGATGGATTTTTTTCTGAATTAGGCATTCAGCATGTGGTTTGAACAAGGAGAATTTAAGCTGAGTGCAGAAACTCAAATAGTCTCTATCGCTCTTCATGCATGTTGTGTGTTTGTGTGTGTGTGTGTGCGTGCGTTTGTGTCCGCATGTCTGAATAAACACTCAGTGGGCTGCATTGGATGGAAAATAGTTTCAGTTCTCCCTTCTCACTTCATGCTAAGTAAATGCAGAGTGAATGAAAGGATATTGATTTGATCTCTTTGTGGGATTGTCCAATGGGTGAGAATCGACTGCCATTGCAACATTCTGACTAACACACTGTATTACTAACATGGTCTGGAATCTGAGTTGCTAGCTGTGCCTGCTTTAAAAACACAGTTGAAATGACTTAGGGTCTGGATTAAGTGACATCTCAAAACAGAATGTCTTTCTACTTGCCAAAAAACACAATGTTGTTTGGCAAAGCAAAGCAAAGCAAAGACTGTGGCCATTTAATGAAGCTCTAATCCCAAAAGTATTCTGTTTGCGAAATGCCCTCTATTTTGGCAAAAGTAGCCCAGAGACAAGCCTTGTGGTTTCAGACTAAATCATGGAACAAAGCAAATTTTAAACTGGATGAATGTCAGGCTACAAGCAGCGGTCATTACAAATACATCAGAAAAATTAGAGATGAGTCCGGGAAAAAGAGAGTGCGAGCCATCTGTGGCAATTCTATACAGTCAAACAGAGTATTGTGAAGTTTGACAACTGTAAGGAAAAAGCATTGCAACTCTTCTGCAAACTTTGCCTGTTCCCTGAGCACAGAGATAATGTGCACATGTCAATGCCTTGATTTGTATGAGCCCAACAGACAGCTATTAAATCGTTTCTGCAGCTGGTGACAGGCTTCCTGCTGGGAGGATAGACAGATTCACTAAACATAGGTTGACAGGCTTCTTTTTTCTTCCCTTTCTTTTATTCCGCTCTACTTTCTCTGTACTTCCCATGCACTATCCATCCATCAACCTCAACATACATCCCTCCCTCTGTTCTACCCTTGCTGTGTTTCTCTCCCCACTCTTGCCCCCCTTCTCCTGCCTTTGTCTGACTCCTTCCCAACTTACTATATTTTTCATTACAATCTGTCCTCCCCTCACCTCTCTGGTGCTCCGTTCTCCCACCTGCTCCCTCACACACCCCATCCGACCCATCTTTCCTCCACCCATTTCTCCGTGTCCATCTTCTTTAGCTCATGCAGCAGCAGGCAGCCATCATGGCAGCAAGCCACGGAGGTTACCTCACGCCAAGTGTGGCTTTCCCTGCCACGCAGATCCACCAGATGGGGGCGCTCAACATCAACAGCCTGCCACCCACTACCATGACCCCGGTGTCGGGTGAGTTTCATCAAACCCTGGGTGAGCACGCAGTTTCATTACCTTTCCTATCGTAAGTGTGTGTGTGTGTGTGTTTGTGGAGTAGAGGTGTGTTGGTGACGCCAGTGGCAAGTTCTCTGTGATTGAGTCAATGTGTGTGTATGTGTGTGTGGGGGGGCTTTGTGTGTACTGTATGTGTATGTCTATTTATTCATGCCAGTGAGGTTGTTGTAGGGGGTCAATTTGTGTTTTCAATAATATCTTTATGAATATTTGTGTGTGTGTGTGTGTGTGTGTGTGTGTGTGTGTGTGTGTGTGTGTGTGTGTGTGTGTGTGTCTGTGTGTGTGTGTGTGTGTGTGTGTGTGTGTGTGTGTGTGTGTGTGTGTGTGTGTGTGTGTGTGTGTGTGTGTGTGTGTGTGTGAGTGTGTGTGCTCGCCCGGCGTGAGAACAAAAAAAAACTAGAGCTGCAGCAAGGCCAATAGAGTGCCTGCTTACTGGTAATCCAAAATTATTCCACTGGAGAGAAAGAGAGACTAAGTTGAAAAAATACATTCAGTGGGATTTGCATGTTTATGTTGTTTGTGAATGCAGAACATATTTGGGGATAGCAGCAGCAGAATAAGGAATATCAATAAGTAAGTTCACAGATAAGCCGCTAATTTCCCCATAGTATTTTGACCTTGTGCTTTGAAGCACTTGTGCATGATCTGCATGCAGTTTGGTTTTGTTTTCCATAACAAACACCTCCTATGCAGATACATTACAGAGGAAAGGGAAGGACTTTGAAATACCTACCCACTGCATAACATTTGCTTATTCAGCAGTGTTTCCTTCATTTTCCTTGAGACAGAGGAAACTTCAAGATTCTCCACTCAACAAAAGCATGAGCTGAAATAAATAATACAGTATCCAAGTCTTTGTTGTGCTCTACTCACCTACTTTGTCAACACTGCAGTATTGCGTTTTTAAGGTGATGACTTTGGTAACTTTAAACCAATCAGTGTGAGCGAGAATTGCCACCAGTGCAGCAAGGCCTGTTTTAAATTTTCTTTATAGCCATCATAAGAATCTGGCTTCTTACTACAAACCTGCTGCACTATATACAAATCTGTACTGTGGTTTCAGCAGGGAAGAAAAATATTCCCTGAAGCTGAAACTCTGTTCACTTTTCATCTACAGACACAAAGAAGGGACAGGGTTTTTTTCATGCAATGGCTGTTTGGTCCCGCTTTACTTAATTCAATACTGTCAAGGAATTTAAATATACAGGACAAATGTGTGGAAATCAATGCTACATGATCCTTATTAACCTTTTCATTAAGCATATCTCCACTGGAAGCCAAAGGAGTGCATGCACATAAAGTGAGATGATGAAACATGCCAGTAAACACACATGCTGTATTTGTTTAGTACATGTGCAATAATTTTCACCATGAAGTGCAATATATCTAGAGGGGAGACCCATTTGTCAAATATTCATGGTGATGTTTTCAGTGCAAAGTGTGCATTTTTGGGCGGGAATAATCAATCAGAGGCAGTGATTAAAAGTGGAGCTCTGTCTTGCTGAGAAGCCTCTTGTTTTGATGGGTAAAGCACTGACAGTATGGCAATTCATATCTTTGTCTTCAGCATGCATACCTGTATTTTGCAACACAATAGTGCTGATGAAAGATGCATCTGTAATGCAAGGGACTCTGTCTGTGTGTGTGTGTGTGTGTGTGTGGGGGGGGGGGGGGCTTTGTCCTCCAGTCTGATTGCATTGTTTGTGCTCTTTGTGTATCTCTAAAGGCAAAATCAGTGCTATATTCTGAAAGAAATATTGCTGAATATTGTTAGATATTCTGTAACTGCTGACAGTCTCTAACTCTGAATCTGATGTGAGCGAAGCACTGCCATTTATCTGCTTTCGGACATGCCTCTGTGTAAGCCACAGTCGCCTGATTATCTTTTATTATTGAATGTAATATATTATTAATCCTTGAGAGAACGCATGGCTTTCGTTAATTTTCAAGGACTGTCATAAATATGAAATGTTTTATTTTCCCCGTCTTCATTCATTAATTTGAGGGTGGCTGCCAGCAGCTGGTAGCCTAGCTTGCTGCTTTAGTATACACAGCTATTTTCTCTCTCCTCCCTTTTTCAAACTTGTGGCTATGACTTATTTAGAGTTCATTGAAGGAATACATAACATTACTGGCAAGGCTGTCTGTATAAGTAGGCCAAGAGACTTTGACACTACTGAGAGACTGTAGGATGTCTGCCATGAGTCAGTAGAATAATTCATTGTAATATCAGAATCTGTTTTTAGGGTCTGGGAGCAGGGTGCTTCTCTGCTTTGACAAAGGTTTAATTTATGCATTAAGTTGTCTCATTAACCAAATTAGAGCTCAAAATAAATCTATAAATACTGACATTTGGCAACTGTGTTAAATGTACAAAGGCATAAAAGGTAGAAAGGTTAACGTCCCCTTTCCCTCCAAAATGAGAGCAATTGCCTATTGAAAGGTAGATTACCGCCTTTGCAAATTGCACATACTGTGCTGCATTAACATAAAGCTCAGGTAGTAATTTAATAGATGGAAAACCCTGCCTGGTCTTGAGGTAGATGTGTGACATTAATATTTTATTTAAATGATTGGTATAATCTCTGCAACATAAAAAATCTTGTTTGTGACAGCAAGCCGAAGTACAAAGAGGCTCAGAGGTTAAGGGTGTTACTCTGAAAACAATGAGACATCCATTTGATCAACAGATGCAAAGCATTTAAGCTTGATGGTGCATAAGCCGTTTGCCAGATGGTTCAACTGATTAGAGCATGTATCCTTACAATGATGCATGATGATGCTTTTTGAAAATAATGTTCACCAGGTGCCGCTCCCTGAGCGATGCAGAAGAAATAAGAGTTAAAAAAAAAAAAAGAAACAGGGGACAGAGAATCTGAGTAACGCGAAGAGAGAGGGAGAGAGATAAAGAGGGTGAGGGAGGAGAGGAAGGGAGAAATGAAGAGCGATGCGGATCCCGCTGTGTATATGTGGTGAGGAACACATAGTGTCAAGGATGCTTTGTTAGGATGTGAGAAGTGTGTAATCAAAGTCACTCTAATGTTCTGTTGCATGGTGCTGCTCTGCACTGAAGCTGTACATGCACAAGTGCATATTACACAAAATATACTGCAGATGCTCCACAGCCAGAGACAACCCACTCACAGACAGGCTGGATGTGCTGCGACATCCCAGCTGGATTCGAGCACGGTTACACCATTGATGCAGAACACTTCCATGGTAACAAACACCATGAAACTAATGAGCTGTTTGACATAGTGATCTTTCTCAATATGTGCACCTGTCCTCCATGACACACTTACATGTTACGCAGATGTTTTATATTTAATGGCCATTTGTAGAACAAACAAATGCAAGGACAGATAAGGTCAGAAGTTAACATGCAAAAAGAAAATATTAAAAACCAGAAATGCATGGTTCTGACTTAGCTGATGACAAAAAAAATGAGAATCCCAACTATTCAGAACTAGAGTAACGTTTCACATCTAAGCCATTTTGAACAAAGTGCAGTGCTGTAGTCTGTTCAGATTCAGATGGGGGAATGAACACCTGTGTGTCTTAATTGATGGTGTGACCTCCAGAACACATCCTCACACTATGAAGATGCATTTATTGAAGTTGCTTTCCTTGAGACTTCAAGGGCAGAAGTATCACCATAGAAACATGTCCAGCTGCACAAAGTGCCATTGTCGCTCACATACAAATTTCCCTTTCTGTATAAATCCAACATATTGCATCAGAGTGCTGACAAACCCCTGCAGCAAAAGAGAACAGCTCTGCTACAGCAAAAGGTATACCTTATCCCTGTGTGTACAAGTACTTTCAGAGAATACAGCCACAGCTCTCAGACTGACCAAATCTGGTCTGTGTGAGCAAAACTGAGCCCTGCAAGAGCAGCAGAGCCTTAAAAGCTGCCCAGCTGGTCTGCTCAGGCATCTGAAAGGCAGGCACATTGGTATGGTCAGTACATTGTATGTACATCAGCATCACGAGTGGAGCAGACAGCACTGGAGGCTTAGTAGTGTGGGAAGTTGCTATATTTCATATTGAAGGTTAGCAGTGTAAGTTTCACATCGTCCTAGTTTAACATCTGCTGGAAATATATCTTAAATGTGTTATAATTAATGTGTATTGGTGTCTTCTATTATCTGTGTAACACATTAATCAAGGAGGCTACTCCATATTTGAACAGCAGTTTGAGAGAGGTTTTTGTCCAATGTGGTGTAATTAAGACAGGAAGGTAGACAATGTGGTCGAGTTTGTTCTGTGAATAGGCAAGTGGCCGACTGCCTGACATATGGTGGAGAGAGCATAGCTTGTAGGTCCACTGGTGGGTGTGCACCTTCTACAAGACCTTAACAGTAGGGAAAGCAGGTGGTGTCCTGGTCCACTCAATAATATTTAGGGCCTTTTTCTTCTGAATATTGTTGAGCAGGCCAAGGTGAGAACTGAAGTTGGGGCACTCCCTGGCTCAGTGAAGCACTGCAGACCTTTATAGATTCAACACTGCATGTTCAATTCAGTGTCCACTCCCCTCAAAGCTCTCATTTTCTGAGCTGCCCTGATGGAGATGATGTTGATTATGTGTTTGGACCTCGACAGGTTGCTGTTGATTATTATTCCTAGGAGGCTGAGCTCTTTAGCGGGCAAGCTGGTGAACAAGCTTTCCTCAAGAGCACCATGGACTTTTAATGGTTCAGTTGTTTTTCATTTGTTTCCCCAGATATTTATTTATCTATTCTTGATGCAGAGACCTCAGTTCTGGCTAGCTTCTATCTCAGCCCTCAGCCAGAGATGTTACACGTCAGTATGGAGTTGCATCATCAGCATACAAGCGCATTCTCACAAACATTAACAAGGTTATCAGTGATGCACTAATGCTGCTTTACTCATGCAGAAAATCCTTCAAATTACAGAATGCAGATGGAGTGCACATCATTAATCTTTTTTAAGATCATGCCTATGTGTTTGATAAACTAAAGAGGAAGGTTAACAGAGGAATCTTGAACTCTGACTGGGATGAGCCCTTAAAAGTGTCCTTTATAGTTTTATTGTAAACAAAAAAAAGTTATGCTTACATTTCATGTCTCATACTAAAACTCATTGTGTGTATCCTGGAACTGCATTTCGTTTTTCATAAAACAAAGCAATGAAAAAAAAAGAAACAGAATCACTCTTTATTTAACACAGAACAGACTTAATCAGATTTAAATTTGTATTTTGATTTGCACGTTAATGTATATCAAAGTTAGTGACAGAAAGTGAAGCACGTTCATTTGGAAGTGCATTTATTTTATATCACATTTTATTTGCTACACAAATATGTATTAATATCTAAAGGACAGTATTCAAAGTCATGTAGTTTTTCTTGGTTTATCTACTGGCCTTTGAAAAAGCTGGCCTTCCCATATTCAGATTTATTATTCACATCTTAAGGACCCAGGCAAACATTTTCTCTTTGGTCTAAATGCATCACATTTTAAATCAGTTAGATGAAAGCATCTGTTTTGAGTGCTTATTACTTGCTCCAGCGAAAGACAGTCCTTGTGCTGGTAATGACTGCACTCTCCAGTGTGGGTATAGCATTCCTCGTTGATTTGAATGTATAATTAGCATAATAAATACTTCTGTCACATGTGAAGACTTCTTTCGTGAGGCAATCATTGCAAGGAGCAAATCAACAGTTTCCCCCTCAAAGAAGCAGCCAGCAAGAATATGAAAGTAAATTTGCTTTCGTAACATGAATATATGTGACATACACATATACATTCGGTTTAACAGTGCAGACTAAGAGTGCAGAAGGGCTAGTTAAGAGCTGTCTGTGTAGAATATGTAATCGGCTGTCCCATAGCTTCATCTTCACCCATGCCAGAGAGGGGAACAGCATGTCATTATTACAGGCCAATACACACAGCACACACTGACAGCCACATGTATATTGGCATTCTTGTGTGCACATTGTAAACAGGCTATGAATACAATTCCCCACAATGCAAGAACTATATGTCCACTGAGGTATAAAATGAAAATGTCTTATTTTCTAGTTCAGGATAGTAGGAAATACTTCCCCATTTCAGCTGAGGAGAACATTTTCAGGGTCTGCTCATGTTGGATATTGGACATTTGTGACAGCAAGGATAGAGATGATGACTACAGAAATGGCTTTCTCATGTAATCATTGCTTTATTGGGCATGGTGTCGCTTATTGTCTTTTTCTTACATCTCAACTCCATTTTGTGACCCAGTATATGTATAACCTAGCTCCTCTCGTATTTTTTACTGTTCAGTTTAGTTCAATCGAGGAAAGCTACTGAAAGCTATTGCTGCTCCCTTATTTTGTGTTAAATATTTCAGAGCTTTGCGTCACTGTAATATAAATGCTGTCTTTTACTATTACTATTACTCTTAGATTCTTATTCTTATTCCCTGCTGTGACCTTTCCAACATGATAACCTGACTGCTACTTTCGTTCCTCCCTTTTGGCCCTTACCAAAGATGTCATGTCCTCTTGAACTTGTAACTGCATGTAAGGGGCACACTTACCCCACCTACTACTACCACTACTACTCCTACTATCACTACAACTGCTACACATACGTAGACGCGTGCTCCCACAGCACTGCTAAGCCTTGGGAAATGAATTTGCCTGATGATGGAGAGGGTGCATTATCTGGCGGTACAGTAGAGTGCGTGTGGCCCGAGCTGTCTCTAGTCCTCAGAATAGGAGCGGCAGTCTCCTGGGTACTGGTAGGAGAATGGGCTGAAGCTGCAGTCTAATTCATCACAGCTCCGCAGGAAACAAGCAATCGTGGGGAGGCTTCAGGAAAGAAAGGGGTAAAAAAAGGAAACCAGTGCAAAAGACACAATAGCTCTCACTGGACCTGGGCAATTCCCCTGGTCACTGCAGTTGCCTGCCTTACTGTCAGCCTCCTCATGACTTAAATGCTGAGGCAGGGAGGGGAGAGGAAAACAAGGAGAGGAGAGGAGGAAGGAGAATAAGGACATTGGGAAAAAGCAAAGCAATTCCACATTGATATGTAGGTGATATTACTCAGTGGTGGGAGGATTCAATTTGTGATCTACAGCATATTTACAGTTGCATTAGCATACATCTCAGCGCATGTGATGTATATACTGGATGTGATTGTTTACCCTATCTGGACCACCTCTCATAGAGCATTCTTTACTAAGGCACCAGATTGTGGGGATATGGCATGCTGGAGGGTTTCCGTGACAACCTGAGCTTTCTGTCCAATCAGGGCGAAGGTTTTCAGATTGAGAGGTGGTCCTCAGGGGAGCTGTACTTCAACAAGCTTGGATGCTTTGCCACGGAGCAGCCCTTTTAGAGAGACCATCACACAGTGAGATTCTGCTCAAAATGGGTACTTTGACGTTCCCAGCATAATTGGAAACACTTTCAGAAGGAGGTTCCTTTTAAAATGCATTGAATGAAAGAGGACAGGGAGCATCCAATTTCGATTCCACTCATGAACCAACCTGCAGCTGCCTTTCAGGCGTGTACCATATATGTTATGACCCACCCATTTGTCAAACTGCCAACTGTTGTTATTTTGTCTTTTTTTATAATGTATAAAAGTAAGAGGCATCTTTGTGTTGTTGCTACCTGCTCGTTCAAGCAAATCTCCCTCTGTAATCTCCTTCTATCTAGTCCAGATCTTTTTCTTTTTTTCCCCTCAGAAGTTGCATAGTGGTTTCATCATCTTGAGCAGTAGGAGCCAGCAGGGTATCACACAAACACTACAGACAGGCTCATTTTTCACAGGTTGACTACCCAGCCATCCTGCAGGATGTGTCACGACAAACGGCGGATATGTGACAGACTCACGTCGCACCCGTGTCCTTGCATTAGAGAGGAGATGCAGTGTAGCTCGCGGTCACAAGCTTTGTGTGTGTGTGTGTGGGTGTCTGTGTGTGTGTGTGTGTGTGTGTGTGTGTGTGTGTGTGTGTGTGTGTGCGTGTGCAAAGTGTTTACTCTTTCAATGCAATAAAGGCGCACGTTTCTGTGTACACTTGTGTATGTCTTAATACTTAAACTGTTTTGTAATGTCAGCAGCTTGTAGATTGAGTCCTCATGATCTGGAAACAGTGAACCTTTTTTTTTTCCCCCGGCAGGCCTCAGTTCTCCACCAGCCAACATCACCACCTCTGGCGTGCCCAGCATTGTCACACCCATCGTCAACGGATTCACCGGCATCCCTCATCAGCCCAACGGACACCCAGCCGTGGAAACTGTGTACACCAACGGCCTGCCACCCTACTCCACCCAGAGCCCCACCGCTGCTGACACCCTCCAGCAAGCCTTCACCGGAGTACAACAATACACAGGTGAGAGCCAGGAATGCTTTGTGTACAGTGCTGTATTTATGTTTTTCAATCAGCTGTAAATGCTAAATGAGGAGCAGCAAGGAGACAGTTATTAGAGGGAGACTGTATGAGCGTGAGTATAGTGTAGGATAATGCCTCAGAACATAACATCAGACAGCCTTTGATTATACGTTTTGTTGTGTGATCGACCTTAAGCATCCTTGACACCATTCTCTGTAGGCTCCAGCGTTTTACACCACCTGCACTTCTTTCTTTCCCTCTCTTTCTATCTGCAGCAATCTACCCCGCCACCACGCTGACTCCCATTGGCCAGACACTGCCCCAACCACCCCAGGTCATCCAGCAGCAGCAGCAGAGAGAAGGTGAGGGTGAGAGAACATTATTACTTTTACACTTCACACATCTCATCCTGTGTAATAGATATATATATATATATATATATATATATATATATATATATTTATATATATATATAAAGAAGACGAGTGTGAGAGACCAATATTGCTTTTACGTTGTACACACCTCATTCTGTGTAATACATATATTAAGAATGTGACTGTGAGAGAAGAATATTACTTTGACACTGTACACATCTCATTCTCGGTAATAAAGCGGAACAACAGAGAGAGCAATATCACCTAATGCAGTTCACATCTCATCTTAGGTAATGGATACATAAAGGATGATAGAGCACTGTTAATACAACTATATTATACTGTACATCTCAAAAATAAATAAGTTATACATTATCCACACAGGCCCATGCTTTTTCATTGAGATTTTCATCTGTGAGAATAGTGGCATTGCAAACCAGATGGGCAAAATTAATGACAGTGCGTAGTGGTAGGGAGGCAAGAGGGGCAGAGTAGAGCAGAAGATATTTTAAGATATTTAAAGTAAGTTGCAATGCAGTGGGATGATTTCCACTCAAATATGCTGCAGGTTTACAAAATAGTAATTCAGTGTTGCATCGTAAGCAGCCAGCTGTTATTTTCTGGCTCTTGTAAATCCCTCAGGTTGCAGTCAAGTTGTGTAATCTACAGTGAATTATACATCTGGCACAGAGGTGTAAGTGTATTGTATTGTCTGTAAGTGTATGTATAAAAACAGGGCTTTTGCAGCACATCAATCAGTAGTTGACTAGATTTAGTCTTTCATATTCATATCTAATCTGAACATTTTCTTAAATGTAAATAGAAATTTGAAATGCATTCTTAGTATTCATACAGTATCAGAATATCAAGGCAAAATGTTTCAATTGGTTTCTGCATTTTAAGAACAGCAATGTTTAATCACTGATAATGTCACAGGTGCCCTGGAAATCTAATTCCACTTATCTTAATTTAGTTGACCTGCAAGACTGCATGCATAAAACTTCACATTCACAATTGAAATGAGTTCTCAGCTTAATTTAATATACTCTGTTTATTTTTGGAGAACTACTCCTGCAGCACAAAAACCATGCGAATATAAATTAAATGAGCGGCAAAACGTCCATGGTGGCAAAAGCATATTATTCAAATATCACAGTAATGTCAGTCATTGTGCCAAAGTGACATTTATGTGACTAAAATAAATGTGACTTAATGTACAGCAGATGGGTAGCCTAGAAAGCCACTTGTATAAAAGTTCAACAAATGTTTTTTATGTTATTATTAATGTATTGTCAGTGTCTATATTAAGAGGACCATGCAGTTTGATTTTGTATGCACCACATACAAGCAGTGAACACATATACAGCCTTAAAACACAATAACTTATTCCAAACACCCTTCCTCTGTCTATACCTCCCCCTCTCTCTCTGTGTCTAGGTCCGGAGGGTTGTAACCTATTCATCTACCACCTGCCACAGGAGTTTGGAGACAATGAACTCATGCAGATGTTTTTGCCCTTCGGCACCGTCATTTCCTCTAAAGTCTTCATGGACCGGGCAACTAACCAGAGCAAGTGCTTCGGTGAGTTATTCATTGCCAACCGTACACAGCTGTCAAGTCCAAACACTCAGTTGTAGCATTATGTAACAATAAGGGACTTTTTAGCTGACATGTTTTTTTCAAGATATGATCATGCTTGTTTGATGGTTTCTAAATATTTCTTTGCCATTACACTGCATGAATGCCAGGTCTGAATGCACAGACCTCTCAGATATCCTTAATATAAAAAGTAGAGAGGAGGACAAGCCGGGGAAACTCAATTTTGTTATTTAAATAAATACATTTGAGTGAAATGCATAAAAGATGTTTGCAGAAGTCGGGCACATAGCAATATGATTTGAACAGTTTTTGCAGTTTTGTAAAAATATTCAGACATTCGTGGGTGTAAAAACAGCTACGGTGTGAAGCTTCCTAGTAGAATTTACATTTTCACTATAATGGAGGTTTTCTTTAATTATTTTTATGCTGCTCACTAAACAATCAACTTTCTAAAATATTTTTATTTTTTTTGCAAAAGAAAATCTTTTGCTGTTGGTTCTGATGATGACAGCACACAGACATGAAGAAGTGAATGATCTTGCCCCTGACTGACTGACCTGAATTTGCATCTTGATGACTGTTGTGTTTTGGCGTCAGCGCTCTGGGAAAAAAAAAAGTGATGAATACATTGTAGCCAAACTGGCCATGATGTAGTCAATCACGGTCCACGTCCTTGTTTCTGTCTGGCAGCTGTGTGACCTGAAAACCTGGAGGTGCTGTATCAGCATCCGTACCACCGTTCTGTAACCCTAATATCTGTCAATACCCTCACTGCTGAGGCTGACACTCGCACCTCCATGCCTCCTGTCCCATTTAGCTCTGTCAGCCTACACATACCAACAAGCCCCAGGGCTTATAAAAACTTTGAGGAGGCAGGTTGGGATGGTGGGGGTGAGGTGGTGGGGTGAAGCGGTGGGGGAGGGAGTGGGACAAAGGACAATTATGGATCAGCATTTGTTTTCACTTCAGGGAACCACAGAACCCTGTGCAAAATTGATCGCCAGCCCTGTCTCCCAGGGGGGATTTAATAACATATAAATTCATGAAAGAAGACCTATTTGCTGTATTGACTTATACACTATGCATTTACAACATAATGTTAGGCCTGGGGAAGGAGGGGGCACAATGGTGTAATTAATCTAGAAAGGAGAAAGAGGGGATAAACTTGGATTGATGATGAGCAAAAGAGAGGGAAACAGAGAGAATGAGAAAGCACACTCGTAATGTGTGACAGGACTGAGCAGAGGGCTCAGAGCCTGCATCTCCTCTCCATCTCATCTCTGCTCTGCAGCCCCAATGTGTTAACCTGATGGCAGGTTAGCAGGTCACCTCCTTTCCCTGCCTCTATACTTTTTTCATACTTCCTTTCAGCCCTCCTCGATGCCCAGCATTCGCCCTAATGGGCCAACCCAGAGCCAAGCAGGCCAGGCAGACATTTCTCCCAGGTGGCTGTGGACGTGGAGAGGCTCCTGCTGTTTTTCACGGGTCATCGACTGTTCCTAATGACACCACAGACACAGGGGAGCGCATCAAGCGGAGAAACACTCCACTGCAGTTTCTGGTCACTGAATTCTCAAGGCTTTATTTTTACACATGATGGAAACAGGATGTTCAGCATGGGTTTGAGGAGGGGTGTATCTTGGGGAAATGCACTGAGGGTTTTTTTTCTGTCTGAGGCAGATTTGTCTTCTTATGATGAACTATGTTTGCACTTGTTTTGGCTGAACTACTTTGCACAGTGACTCGTGCTCGTTCATTTTTTGCATTTTGGGATTTTAGGGGTGGTCAGAATGCTCCACTAAAAGAACATTATTAAGTTGAATCTGCCAATCTCATACAGATCAGATTGGTTATTGAACATTTTAACAGAAAGCACCTGCATAACAGATCTAGTATAAGACATAATTGCCAACACTCATGTCTGTTATCAATATTTTCAAAGATGGACTCATTCTTACTATGTATGGTTAGATTTATATTTTCTGCTGTTAATTCACCACAGATGAAACTAGTACATTTTGACCAAGTCTTGTCTAGAAAACAACACAACAATTATGCCTTTCGATAGCAATCCTCCAGCACTTGTTGCACCTGGAGTCCCATCATGATCTGTTATTTCAGTTGTTACAAAACTTGATGAGAAGTTGAACACTTGCTCATAATGTAATCTGAATGTGTTGGCTTCTGCTGTGGACATAATAAACTATGAAACAGACAAAAAGACTTATTTGTGTTTATAGCATGCTATCACAGACTACCAGCATTTACCAGTGTGCACAGAGGTACTGCCTGCCTCAACAACGCCATCTAGACTCCATGTAGAGCTAGACAGGAACATGAACCCCTGCGACACCTGTGTGTTGTAGACCAGGATGATCAAGCAAAGATATTACTGAGAATGTGTGTATGCGTCTCACCTGTTTGTTTGTTTGTTTCACTCACAGTTGGCTCATTTCCCAGTAGGGTTAATGAATTTGTTCTTTTTGACAGGTTTTGTGAGCTTCGACAACCCTGCTAGTGCACAGGCAGCTATTCAAGCCATGAATGGCTTTCAAATTGGGATGAAGAGGTTGAAAGTCCAGCTAAAGAGACCGAAGGATGCCAGCCGCCCTTACTGACACAGCCTACCTTTAGTATTCATTGCAGCAGCACAGGTAAGTCTACAAAGTCTCAAAGCACTGTAGCTGGTTCAACATTTAGATCTCCATCATTGTGTCTGTTTAAAATGAAGATTTAACACCAGTTTAAATCTATTTAAGTATTAAATATGTTGTATGTTTAGTTAAATACTTTAAAGTGGTCCAGAGTTTAGTATCTGTAGACATGTAGAAACTGTAAGGGTTTATTTTACATGCAGCACAGCAGGCATATTAATTATGGGAAAATCTGTCATCATCATGATTGACAAAGATGGATTGGTACGGCAGTGTGGGTTAGCGCTCTCCAGACCATTACACTGATATAATAGAGCCATATTGAACTATCCAAAGTTTAAAGAAATGGATCTTTTGAATGACAGTTTAATGAGCAGTGAGATCTGAAATTGCCTTTCTGTTCTATTTTTCAGGTTTTAGAGGACACGTGAAGATATCTTGGAGGAGTCAAACTTTTTTTCTTTGAAAGCAAAATATGTTTTAAAAAAATCAACACATAAGGAATTTTTGAAGACATATCAGCATTTACTTATGAAGATATAGGTTATGGGCAGAAAAAGAAGATGCGAAAGAGGAGGCACTTCACCGTGGGGACTTAACAGTAACAGATGGCACAGTGCAAGAAAGACGAGAAGAAAAAAAAAACTGAAAAGAGATGAGACTGAACAACAGAACTTTTTCTTGTTGAGACTTGAATTGTTAATTAAGCAACAAACTAACAAACAAAAAAGCAGCAACAACAAATAGATTTCTATATACATATTATATACACATATATATAAGGAAAGAGGCGCTTGTGGCTTTTCCTGTACTGGACAAATGAGGGTTAAAACTTGAAGATCAAGAAAAACAGTGGAAAAAAAGAAGCTATTCTGTATGTCCACTGACAGACTTTCGTTCTCTTTCCCTCTTTCTCTTATTCTCTCACCGTCTCAGCAAGCGCAGAACTATGACTCTTGGAGGTCACTGAGGTTTCCATTAGCAACAGTAGAACTGCAAATCTTTCACCCCTAAGGGACCAAAGGACCAAACATTTTTATTGTTCTGAACAGTAATATATAGTATTAATGATACTAATACTACAAACTACTACTAATAATATTACAATGTTAAACTTAAGAAGAAATACTAGCTTCAGGTTGAAAAAAAGAGGAAAGGGGTTTTGGTTTCTTTTCCTTTTACATTTATAGCTACTGGGTTTGAGAATATTAAAACAAAACAGGAAAAAAATGTATAAAAAATAAAGCTATACTATTTTAGTGGCGTAGAATATGTGGGTTAGACATTGTTGCGGGCATGTTCAGATATGTTCTTTTGCCACTCATTACTTCATCCGTGTTGCAGCATTTCATCTTGGAGGTGTGATCTGTTGGTGTTACTGTGTCGGAAGAAGAAAACAGTCCTGTAGTGCCAAAATGTGACACAATAACCGCCTACCAGAGCACCGACCTACAGTGTATTTAGCCATGTGACGCTGCTCTCTATTCTTTGTGTCAGCTATGGTGGCACGTCGCAATTCCGTAATGGATAGTCATTCCGGTCTGCGCCAGAAAGAGTCATTCCATGTCATCATTAAAGCCGAGATATTACAGATAATCTGACCATAAAGCACTGTGGTAAAAGTGCCACCCGGCTGAGTTGGATACACAACAGTAAAACAGCACAGCATCTGTAACTGCTTAATAAAATATACAAATGAGCTTGACAGCAGTTGTAAAAATTTCCATCGGCGTGTCACAGTGGCCCCTGCCGGGTCGTGCCCTCTCCCACTGCCAAGCTTCTCCAGCTGCTCTCTGCAGGCGAGAGCAGACTCCCCTCCTCTCTCTCCTCCCCTATATCTCTCTCTCTCTCTCTTCTCACCTCAAGTGCCAGCATATCTCTCTCTTAATAGGGACCATCAGTTCACGGGGGCCGAGAGCTAACCCACAGCATAATTAGGATAATGATAATATTGATCAGATGGGGAGCAGCACCGCAGGGCAAGAGATGCACAATCAATTACACATTGGCATTTTGAATGAATTGACTGAGTGACAGAGTTCATTTTTCTCTCAGTGGTTGGATGGGGGAGAGATGCAGCATTGCCTGTCTGTTTTTTACTACCATCTATAGTCTCGGAAGGGATGGCGAATCTGACAAAGGTGGCACGTCCTGTGTTACACTTAAAAAAATGTCATTATTGCAAAGAAATTAAAACATTCGGAGGTGTTGCGTCCCTATGACAAGATCTGTTTCTGATGTTTAGAGCAGATTGTACTTCAGTGAGTTCTTCAGTGAAGAGCAGCTGTGTTTTTTTTTCCAAAGAGTATAATAGCACAGTATGAGCTTGTATACGGTGAAGAACAACCTGGCATTACCAGCCTTAGGAGGTCAAATTAAGAGCAAAATGATCCATCAATTAGACAGCAGCAGGCCTGTAAGTGTAGCTGCTACAGCTGCTGCTGCTTCAACGAGACGAGAGCTTACCATTAGCGCCGGTCACACATGGCTCCTATACAGTGTGGTCACGACACATCACGCCGTTTCAGATATGACTAATTAACTAGAACTTGCATCATCTATGCTGATGCTTTTCATAGACGCACATAGACCCACGCACAGTACATCCGAGATGAAATCTGCTTTTCATGAGTCTTTTTCTTTCACCAAATCCCTGTTTTAAAAAAAAAGAAAATCAGTTTAAGTCACAGATTTGTTCCATTAACATCCACTCTTTTCTTCCATCATGCCATTCATTTATTCCGTTTCTGAAGCAGCTTGGCCCTCAGGACTCTGCAGAAACCTCCGCACTCCAATCATGGCCGTTAACTGTAGACATATTTGTGCTTCAGTCATCGAATCACAATGTTGTCTTCTGAAAACTACTACACTTCTGTAGTCTGGCAGGAGAAATGTTATCTCCTGATGCCTTCACTGAATATACTATGTCTCCTGTATCAGTATTATTAGAAGGGGGATGTATACTGTAAGTTTCATTTGACCCTCATTTACTTATATTCTTCTGCTGCAGAAATGTTGAGGAGAAATGTTAAAAATGCCTTTTCTCATCATGAATTGCCAAATTTTATGCAAGCATATCCACTACATTTCCTCATCAGACTTTACAGACGTGTGCTGGATTCCTTGAAAAGTGTAGTGGTTTAAGATGAATCCTTATAAATAGGCCTATGCTAATTTTCAGGAAATATTTATTAGTAGAATGAAGTATTTGGTTTTGTGATATACTGCAACCTTTTAGGAGGAGGGTCAGACCAGCCTGTAATGATATACAATAGGATTTTTCCACCCAGCAGCTTTAGGAAGCCGTGATATATGCCCTCCTTTCCCCAGGCCATACAGGGCCTTATAAACCCGCTCAAAAAATCTTTTCTCATGGGATTTCCACTGGAGAGTTTTTTGAATTATTAAAATCAAATTAAATTTGGCCTTCACAACAGCTTGGGTAACGCAAATTAAAGATGCCAGCTGTGGCTGAAACGTAATGAGTTTGAAAAGATGTTGAGTTAATTTAATTCTGCCAAAATTTGATTGAACACAATTAAAACTGTAAAGTGAAGTTTTGCGGAGGGAGAACTGTTTCCAACCCGAACAGCTTGCAGTTGTGTATGTTGTACATACAGTAGGCCTTCATATACATATCCACAGCGAAATTCAAAGGGAATAGCAAATATTGAAATTAATGAAATTCAAGAAAACAGTCTGAGTTGTTTTTATAATCAACATTTTTGAATGACCAGAAAATATACTTTTGACAAGGTTTTTAAAAAAGAAATTAAGATCCCATTCTAATTAAGCTGCATGCAGTCAAGCTAAAGTTGATAATTGTTTTCACTCTTGCATCCATGTTTTGTTTTTTTGTATTTTTTCTCATGTTTGTCATCCTATCATGTTGCCCTTTCAATCTCTGAGCATGCTCAACAGGGGGCTGGGAGGGTTAAAGATTATGAAAATGGTACTACTTGTATTAACAATATGATTCTTTAACTATGGTTTGAATGCTAAGGATAGTAACTTATTATAAATATGAAATCTGTATATTATGGAAAGTCAGCACAGGACCTTTCTTTGGGTACGTATAGGTTAGGGTTTGTAATGGGGGAGGGGTTTGGGGAGGGTGCAGGGTTTTCGCTTTATAAAGATGTTTAACTTTCTGGTTTTCTCAGCACAAAGCAAACAAAAACATATAAACAACAGTATGGAGTCTGTGAAGTAGACTTTACTGACATACAGGGCGCAAAAGAGGAATCTCAGTACTATTCTTTAAACCTGGAGGAGAAAATGCTGTTTACAGGTTGTTTTTCTTTCTTCTTTTTTTTTTAAAGGAGAGCGCCACCTGTTTTTGTGGCAGCGTCAGTACAGCATGGATTAACTAACAGGGAAAGCAGTATCTTTTTATTAAAATGGACAAAAAAAAAAACTTTAAAAAAAACTAAGTGTTATGTATTAGCCTGAGAAACCAAACATTTTTTCCCCTGTTGAAATTTCTTAATACTTGCTGCTTAGATTACTTCATATTAATGACTGATGATTTAATAATTTTATAATTATCGGGTCAAGTATGTAACTCAATGTCTATTTATTTATTTATTTATTTATTTATTTTTGCCTCTTATTTTATTTTAATTTTAATTTATGGTTATGGTAAGATAAAGATATGTATCAAAAAGAAATGCTTATTGGGGCTTTTCTCTCTTTCTCTCCTTTTTTTCCAATTTTACAATAAAAACTCAAACTGGTTGTTTTGTTTTCTCAGGGTTATGTTGTATTTGAATGGAGTGTGACACCACAATGCAAAGAGAGGGGGAGTTGTTGCACAGGGAAACTGCCTGATGCCTGAGAGGTATCATGGATCATATGGCTGTGAGAGAAAGACAGGGGAACAACTAACATTATCATTCTGACAAGCAGGAAGCAGTAAATTGATACAAAGAAGGTATGAAGTTATCAGTCAAGTTTACATACAGTAACTACTGCTTTGTTTTCATGCCAGGAGCATAAATCTGATGCCATATCTGTAGACAGCCGACGTGCCCCTCCACATGCACTTCCTCCTCATACATCGGAAGTCACTGTAGCAAAAGAAGCTATGATGCTAAATTCGTATTTTGAAGAGCAGAGAGATATGAAAAAAGAGAGGGGGTGTGGGTGGGTGGGTGTGGTACAAAAAAGTAGAGTCACTGGCTCATGAAATAAATTGTCCCAATTACAATAAAGTGTGGCTCTTGGTCAGTGTGCACGGCAGGCAGTTTATCTTTATTACAATCAGTTAATGAAAATCAATCCCCCTCCTGATAAACTCTTATCTCCACGGCCTTTGCGCGCCCCTCGTGCAGGGAGATAATAAATTAGGGTAATATTGCCTTTGATGAGGGAGTGAATTGCAAATTATTGTAACTTTCCAAGATTTATGATGCAGATGCTTAATTTCCGAGCTGGGTTTTTCGGGGCGTCAGGGTGCCGGGGGGCCATTTGTTAAAAGTTTGGTGACACAGGCTCTTTAATAAAAACACACACTCAGACAACCAGGTGTTCTCAGCTGTTCCCCACTGTTACAGTAGCACTGCTGAAATGGCAGGAACTTGTAGAACTTGCAGGTTGTTCTCCTTTAGTCGTGGCATTTTACCTTTAAAGGAGAATACATATGAAGATGCAGAAACCCAGGGGATGCAACGTGTTTACTAAAGTAGGACTGCCAATCATACAGTGTTACCCCAACCACCCACGACTGCTACCACCCCCCATACCCCTCAAATCTCTATCACAGAAGCCAGGAGTGTATGATTTGATATGTAGGTCACCCATTCTGGAGTGAGCCAGTGGGTGAGATGTGTCTAGTTGCTTGCTGTCACTCCGATTATTGAGGAGACACAGAAGGATTGAGTTGGTCAGGTATGAGAGAGCCTGCGGTGTGAGATAGCTGTATAATCGCTGCGACTAGAGCTGTCTAAAAAAAACAACAACAAAAACACACACACACACACACACACAAACTTTCACACTCTCACACAAACTCCCTGAGAAATGAGTAACTTCTCGCTCTCTGTTCTGCAGCAGTGACCCATGTAACAGGGTGTAATGCGTGTGTGTATGTTAAACGTCTTCCACTTGGTGCAACAATCAGACGTTGAGTGCATCATTAAGCAAAATGCTTCGGCGAGAAGGTCAGGGGGTCTTAGCAGTCATCAGTAACTGCGAGAATAACGCACGGTGATCATCTAAGTAGCTACTTATGAAAGTGAAGGCAAACACAACCTCACAAGAACAGCTGAAGGGATTTTACAACTGTGGCTGACGAACATCCCACGCGCCATTGAACGTGCATACTTTTGCATCAATTAATCTACAAAGAGTCTTTACTGCTGCACATTTGAATGTTGTTGTTTTTTCATATGCAAGATGTTTTATGCAGCAATCATCCCTTTAAATCAAACTCTACATTATCTGATATTAATATTTTTAGCTTTGGGTAAACTTCTCTCTAACTTAAATAACAGTAAAAGTAATTTGAATCTCCATGAACACTTGATCATCTTGTGATGCAAAAATGTCTCCTCATCAGGCCACCTCATTTAAGTCCCAGGAACATCTTGCATTAAGACAGCCATCAATCTATCCATTATCAATCAAGGAGAGGACTCACACACCACTATCTATTTATCTTGCCAAGTGCTCTATTAATATCAAATTAATTTCCCCATTGAGAGTATCAATCATTCAAGCACATTTTTTTTCCTCAACTCATTATCTTGGTAATTGTCCTTGTTTACGGGGGAAAGTCAAGACAGGATGGCTCAAAGAGGGTGGACGAGCAATCCATACAGGCGTGAGCAGTTTCCTGCATCCCTATGCTACATCCTCCTCACTAATACTTTACATGGACAGGACTCCGTGAACAGAGAAAAAAAATAACTTTTCAATGTCAATATACATTTTTTTTAAAGGAGTTTCCAAATTTCAAGTTGTCAAGAAACCCCTTTCAAGCGTGAGAGAGGGCGTTCTCACATGGGGTTATTATATAAGGCTGGTGCTGCCTGACAGTGCTGTCACATGGCTGCATCTCAACAGATGACATGAATCAAGTCGAGGCCTCAAGCTTTTTTCTTTTTCTTTTAGGTTTGTTTAAAACTATAAAGCAAATAGAGTCTCATCATCTCAGTGTACAACTCATCTGAAAACACACATCGAGAGAAAGAAACATTGTGAGTTGAGCCAAAGGGAGATGCTTGATGAATGTCATCAATGCCAAGAAAAATTACTTTCAAAGGGTCCAATTAGTGGTAAAAATCTGTTTTACTTTTGATCACCTGCCTCCTTTTCTTCATTCCCCTCCATCTCCCTGCCTTCCTCCTACTATTAATAATTAGACGATGAAGTCACCCAACTTCATTCAGAATATCTGTAAAGTGCTTAACATGTAATGGGTGAAAATGGTGACACGTTTCATTGAGCATCATCCAAACCAAGCAGCTCAGTGGTGTCTTTATTTGAAGAAAATGGTGCATGGAGAGATAAAGTATTAGTACATGAGTGGGAAACCATGCTCAGAGCAATATGAGGATCAAGTTACTTTTAACTCACTTCAGAATATAAATTTAATCTACATCTGCTAATTAGAGAGCATGAATTGTTAATGTCTCCATAAGGAGCGTGCAGGGCCTCTCTTGATTGCATTTTTGATGGCGATAAAAAAACTGATGATGTCCCTCTCTGTAATCACAGCGCTCATTGTTCAGATATAATGTGAATATCAGCACCCTGTGCTGTTGTTGTTGACTCTAACCTGGTGTTAACCACACACTAAATCCTATTTGGAGCCGTGCAGCGCTCTGGCAGACAAAAGCAAAGCAGCAGCCAGCTCAGCACTCAGAGGTAGCATTTACACAGGGGACTGAGAACATACTGTGGATCCCTACAGCTACACAGCCAGCTTGTCAAAACCGTCTTCATACTGAAAGCTGTCAGGCCTTATAGACTGAGGACCCCACCTGGACAGAGAGGGGATCGCAAGCACACATTTAGCTAACACTGCCATTGTGCAACACTGGAGATTTTTCCATGTTTTGCATGTATATGTTATGTGCTGTTACTGGTTGTCTGGAGGTCTTGAACCAAAAACAGCAAGAGCATTTCCATTTTAAGGCTACAGTAACTACAAGAGTTCATGACCTCTCGTTTGGAGGATGATAGAAGCTGATAAACAACCTCTTACCACAACTACAGACCATGATTTGTGGTGGTAAAAAATGTAAATACTAATCCTCAACTCTATTCTTTTCTCCTAGCAAGATTTTAAGTACAAGTGTGACAAAAAAAGGAGGAAAAACAAACCTTACTAAGGAGTGTCCAACACTTTAATACAGAAAATTACAGATACAGCACAACACTTTTACTTTTCTTAAAATGACTCAAAAATAACCTACTAAACACAACAAATGTAAAACATATTACAGTTAAAACATCTATACACAGGCAAATGTACACAATATAAAACACATATATACACTTTTAATATATTATTATATAAAGATTTGTGGGGTTTTTTAACCTTTAAAACTGGAAGCCAAACAGCTTGAAGAGGGAGTGTTTTTACAGAAGATGAGAACTGAGAATTGTTGAATATCACACTGACACATCGTATATTATGCATAGGTAGTTTTTACATACAGTTGTTGGATCCTGTGTATTTAAAGAATTCTGAAAGAATAGTTGTAATAGACAAAGAAATAACATTTAAATACACAAAACTTGCTGTTAAAACCTTTAAGTGCTCTTGATATTACTGGATTATACAGGATCTAGAAGCCACATTGCTCCGTATAACAAAACTGCTTACATACAGTATGGAGTCATATGCATCTTCATACATGGAGTGTTTGCAGGTTGTGCACTATGATGAGTTGTATATTTACAAAAGCTAATCTCTTTCGTAAACCAATTATTAGTGAGCATGTGAAAACAACATTTCTTCAAAATGATGTGACCAATGTGTGAATCACCCAGAAAAAATGCAAAGTGGGAGAAACACCATCTTTTATGAGTGTGAATTCCTTCAAATGACAAAAACAGAAAAAGATCACAACATTCACAAATTTAAAAAAAAACAATATATGTCAGAGCTCAAGTCACTCTTTCCTCAAGCTGGTAATGCTTCCACGTTCTGTTTGTTTCCATGTTTCACTCTTTAAAAAAAAAAATCATTTATATATAATTTTTTTTTACAAAAGCAGCAGAATGAGGAGTAAGAGTGCGAGCAGGGAGCCGCTGTTAACTGCTGCTGATGTGTGTGACATCCCTCTGTTGTGGGGAGGAGGAGTCCTTGGTGGATTCTGCTTCAGTTTACTGGGTGGCAGCGCCTTTAAATCCTCCAGAGCGCTGTAGGCTGCCATAGAGAACTCAGGGTCTCCTGTGGTCAGCAAGTCAAACACGCAGGACTGAAAGTACACATCCTCCACCTGCAGAGTCTCTCTACACTTGGCTGTGGCCCGCTCTACCGTATAGACTTGGTGAGGAGGCCGCAGTGGACCCAACTCTGTGTTGGTGCCCTGCCCAGCACCTGGCAGGCGGGGCTGCTGGCGGCCCAGCGTGTGCTCTTTGATGAGCTCGTTGCGTGGGCATCCGTGCAGGCAGAGCTGCAGACCGCCATTGTCCTCCGAGAAGTCCAGGGTGTCTTCTGGCATGCGGATTGCGAAGGTCAGGTAGCTGCCCACACGCCGGACGATGATGGACGTGCCGATGTAACGGGCCTGTATCTTCACCTGCCGGCCCACGCCAGAGCCTCCTCGCTCTACGATCGTAAGGCTGCCACTCTCACCTCCGCTGCGGGTTCCATCCTGAAAGGCAAGCGGCAGATCTTCTGTGGTGGCCTGGTACACCTTCTGATCTGTACAGCCGTGATACGACTTGAAAATCACTGTGATCTGAAACAGGAGGAAAACATAAGATCAGTATTAACAAACCGTTTCATTTTGATAGTTTGCTACATAAATCAATTGCCCAACACGGTCACATCTTTACTGAAATATACTGATAATCACTTCATTGTTCTTATTTCCAACCTGGGAAAATACACCAAAATGAATCCTGAACAAGAGCAGTACCCACTAACACCACAAAGTGGCAGCAGCGAACCAAACATGTAAAACACAGTGGATGACAACACTGACCTTTTTACCTACAGTGATTTTTTTTTCTCTGGTGTAATGTAATGCAGGTTAATCCATGATGGGATTGGACTACTGGTAATATCAACCAAACAGATAAGCTCTTAAACAAACCACAAAGTATAAACATAACTATTGATTTTACCTAAAAAATATATATATATATATATATATATATATATATATATATATATATATATATATATATATATATATATATATATATATATATATATATATATATATAGACACACACTGGAGCTAAAAATAATGGCAATAACTCATCTAATCTTCCTTGAATGTCGGATCAGGCAAACACCATTTCATAACTGCCTCCTCATCTCCATGTCCTCCATCCCTCCTGCTACGCTGGCAATGCTCGTACTCGCTCAGTGACCGACTGTGATTTGTATTCCAGCTGAGCTTTGAAAAATCGGGGCCTAACCTCAGTTTCTTCAAAGTACCTTAACAAAGCGGTGGCTGTGGTTACGTTTACACTTGCGAGGATACTGTATTTGATGGATGATTTCCTGTCTTAAGTCTGGCAGTTGAAAACAACTCCAAAAGTGTGATGGGGGCATGCGGGTGCTGGCAGAGATAAACCCACCACAGGTTTGTATTAGACTGCACCACCAGGACACACCGCAAAAGCTTTTGAAAGAGCTTGTTCGGAAATCTCACACGTATTACATTGTTCGTTTTCACGTTGAAGAATTAAAATGTGTAAGTTTAGCAAAGTCAGTGGCATTAGCTGAAAGTGAGAAACCAAATTATTTGCTATTTAAACATAAAATTCATATCATAAAAGCAGCTTAATGGACCAATGTTAATTTCAAGCACCAAATAGAGATAAAGATATGATGCAGCTTTTAACAAATGACTACAATACAATTCAAGTCCCCCTCAGGATGAACTCATTCGAGCAAAAAAAAAGCATATTTAATTATCTACATTAAAAAAAACTTGCCGTTGTTCAATTATTCTTATATTTTTCCACATTATTCCATATTTACACAAAAAGCGCACAGTTAATTATTTGACCAGAGGGGTGAAAAAACATTCCAGATCATGCTGGTGGAGGAAAATGTTTGAGTGAGCGTTAATCACTACCATATGACCACCCATGTGTTAAAGGTAGAGCGCTCAAGCATGTCTGTGATTCAACACCACTGAAGGACTCCCTCCTCTCTTTTTCCCCTCATAGATCTGAAGGAGCTCCAAGACAAGAGGAATGCTAGAGGCTCGAGAGGCACCATGGAATGACGATTAACTTCACATGTTTGATACTTTATGGCAATACTTGAGGCTAGTGAGCGAGCGAGCGAGCACTCCAAAGCAGCTTACTCATGCAAGCCGTTAGCTTCAAACATACTAAAATCTGAGGGTTTTTTGTGGATATAGGGTGATTGTTGTGAGAAAAGTAGAAGATTTCCATCACATTAAAAACAATAAGCAACTAAACTGACACTCGCTCTGGCGCACCCTTTACATTTGCTCTTACCTTGCTGGTCGCTGTGGCGCTGGAGCCGAGGACGACGGGCACATTGGTCACCTGCACCGACAGGAAGCGGTTATCGATCAGAGGCCACGCCCCTTCCACCTTGCAGGTCTGAAATTCGTCTCGGAAAGTCCGTAGGTGCGGGTCTCCGAATAATCCACAGTGGGCATATTTCTTCTGCTGACCAGCTGAGCCGGAGACAAGGACCCGATTCTCGTAGTCGCACAGCTCTGACATGGCCGGCCGAGACGTGCTGGGGACCTTTGCAGAGGAGGTGGGCCCGTCGCTCGAGCAGTTGTGCTGAGAGAATAACTCCTTAATGCGGAAGACAGCCGAATGGTAGACCAGGTCACCCCGGCAGCTCCGTGCCTGCCGGCGGGTGCACAAGGCATAGGCCCGCAGGGCGATGCAGTAGTCCACATCCAGAGCCACGTCCTCCTGAAGCCCACTAGAGGGTGAGGTAAAAGCCACATACTCCGCATTGCAGCGCTGGATTCGACACTGCTGGCAGTGAGCTGAAAAACAAAAACAATCATCATCAGTATTTTTGCAGTGCAGTGTCATTAATATGTCACCAAGTTTGTGAAAATGTGTGTTAGTTGTGGGTTAATCTGTCTTCTCTGCTGACGAAGATGCTATTTGATACAACTACTCCAGAAACTGATCGTGTAAAGCCAAACCAAACAAAATCATTTATCCCTAATAAGAATCTCAAAATCCGTCTGACATTTATGGGTACGTTACCTCAGCTCGGTGCACGAGGCAGAAGCAGAGTCAAAACTTTTCCACTATCAAGTTTAGCTCAATCAGGAGAGCCATTAAAACCCAAATGCATGAGCTCACGAGGCCATGATCCCACACTGTGCTACAGAGTCAGTCAAAACTTATTTCCCCCAACTAGCCCTCACAGAAATAGCATGTAGTCTCACCGTAGGAGGAAACCAACCTGTGTTAGTTTGCCTGAGGTTGCTGAATGTGGTTTGGCTGTTGCTGAGGTAATTGAAGTCCATTAAGCTACACTACATGGCACGGCAGGGCTCGATTCATGGGGGCAACTGAATTCAAGAGGATCGCAAGAGGAATATCACAAAGAGTCAAACTTGCTCAGCAAAGTCAAGGTCCAAACTGGAGGCTGATGGGAGTGTTGGGGAGGGGGCAGCAAGACACAGCGTGTTAATTTTGGGTGTTATAGCCCAATTTTTAGGGTTGTAGTCAAGTTATGGCTCTTAAGAGTATATTAATGATCAAGGAAAACAAAGGACTGCAACTACTGCTGGGGGAAATAAAATCAAGGATATTCATCAAGTTCAGTAGAGTTCTGTGTTGCTTTAGGCTCAGACCCCTCGACTGGGTTGGATTTCGTTTTCCATTTCTAACAGACAGAAGTTCAGCATCAGCCAGCATCCACAACACATACATCACTTTTACTGCACATCCAGCACTCCTGTTGCAACACACTGCTTTTCTACTGCAACAGAATAATCTCCTGAAGACGCCGAAGCTCCATCTAATCTCCTAACGCCCGGACAAAGACGACAAGATAAGCATGAAGATTTCACATATTTTGCACCACTTCTTCCCTTTCAATTAAAGTCTGATGCACTGAGGGGGCATGACAGACGATTAATGCATCTCACAGTCGCTGCACTTCAACACGGGCCCTGATAAAACCGAGATGGAGAGCGAGAGGTCAAGTTAGAGGCATTCAACATCCCTCCTTTGAATTCCAACGGGCCTCCTCTGTCTCGCCGCGGGGTCACCCAAGTCTGCTGTGATTGACACTTTCTGACAACCATTGCCTGCACAGCCATCAGCAACCATGCATCTGCCTTAAGGCTCTTAATTCTGCGGTGCTTTGTAGACTAACAACAAGTGTGAAGAGCACGTGGCCAAAGTGAGAACAACAAAAAACACAGCAGTATTGATATCAGTGTATTATGTGTAAGTACATTATATGTGCAGGTGTTTATGTAGACAGATGGAAATGAAGAAGCTGTTTTTGAATGGCTTGGGCCCACTCTTTAGGCTGCAGCGGTTTAACACCCAATATTTTATTTTTTAAATACTCACATAAATAAACGCATTTTTGACACAGCTTTTGGCAAGTATATTTGAACGAACAATTATATGTGTTAGACAGAGTCTATATTATTATACCCAACTTCTGAATGACTTTAAGCAACTATTTTTTGCATATTTCAACGATGGCACAACTTTTAAAAACAAAACAAAAACAAGAAAACATCTTAGGTGCTACATCCAGTTAGGCCAAGCTAAAGTACCAAAACAATAAAAAAAAAAAAAAACAGGGGGCCTCCAGGAGTCTTCATCATCTTATCTTTATATTTGATTTGTCACAGGGATTCAAGCAAGAAAAGATTTGTGTGCCTGAAAAAGTAAATGTTTACAACGTAGTAAGTATTATATTAATTTAAAACTGCTCTTAGCTGAAACTGTAACCCCTATTTATCATGATTAAATTATTATTTTGAGATGTAATGGCCTGGTTTTTCATGTCTAATCTAGCATATTCTGTCAATTTGATGTCTTTAATACCTGGCTACTTTTAATCGTATGATTTTGTACATTTTGATAAAGACACTAAACATCCATTTCTAATCAATACTGTGATCATTATCAGTGTATTACTAATACTCACCAGGTGACTGTCTCATAACAGTAACATAAATAGATAGAGTAGCCTAGTACTGTTAATTTTAGTTTTTACTTGAGATCCAACAGAGTTAACACAACATTAACATCTAACAAAGGTCCTTGTTTAAAAAAAAAACTCGTATCAAATTTGTGCCAACTTTTGAAGTCTTTGACATAAACACAAAATTGAGACGCACTTAAAAAAACATGACCATAACATGTGAAACAGATGAACATCATTAGGTTTGGGTTTGGTACTCGTTAGCTGGTGGTTTGGCTTCTTGTCCTCTCGGTTTGGGGACGGAGCGACCAACACGTTCAGAGGCCAAAAAGTTGGACCCCCATGCATGGTAGCTAACACAGTTAATAAATGAAGCATGAATTGGGGAAAATACCGTGGTCCAGCTTGACTCGAGAACAACTGCAACCCCCAAAGTTCGGTGTTAAAGTTACACCTGTGACTTAAGTACTAAAAGTAACAGTTTGTTGTCCGGTTGGTGGTATTTTCAGTTTTTTATATGAATAAAAACAAGCTCCGTGGTTTTCTTTTGGTCCGACTAACGGAGGCTGGACGCCAGTCAGCTAGTGTGCTAACTTATGCTAACGGGCAGCTAAGCCGTAACTTCACGTAACTTGGTTAGCTTAAACTAATAGCAGCGACGCTTGCGTTGGATAAAACATGATAAGGGTTTAGCGGTTGTTGACAAATTGTTTGGTGGCGTTGTTTTGCGTGGGAAATGTGGTAAATTTGGTCAAAAACACGTCCGTGAAGTGAGTTAACTCGTGCTGCTCGGCTAGCGATACAAGCGGAGGCTGGAGGCTGGGATACTCGGCAGCAACAGGACATTACTTTGTCCCAACAGTGGACGGGATACTTTTCAACAACATCGACTTTTCTCCCTCTTAGAAACCACTAAACACTTAGAAACGTGAGCAAATAACATACGTGTAAGAAAAGTGTTTTTAAAAATCGTTAAAGACTTTGAGTTAAGCCACACAAACGCCAGGAAAAAGTTAACTTTTTCCATCTCCACCTCCATTCCGGGGAGTGCGGGACACAGCTTAGCGTTTTGCATGCAGTGCAAGAGTGGAGGAGCACGGATTGAAAAGCAGTAACTTACCTGATCGAAACAGCAGCGAAAGTACAACCATCGTCAACGTTACACAGTCCCAAAGCTGCCGCTTAGCCGAGATTTGAGGTCCGCTTCTCCCCATACCAATCCATTCAGTTAGAATGGAGTTCCTCGACTGCTTCTCATCGACGCTGTGGCTGCGGGAAATCAGACAAAAATTCGTCTTCCTTCCCAAGCGCTGTCATTCAAAAGGGGCCCCTGTCTTCAGGGCGGCTCAACGAGGGAGGGGTCTAAAGTGTAGACGGGGCCCAGAGGTGATTGCTGGCCAATGAAAGACTAATTATTCACTAACCACTTGATATTTACATGTAGTGGCAATTACTGGGGATGGGGACAGTGGAAAAGTGCCTCCAACATCAGAGGGGGCGGTGTGAAATTATAATTGCCCTGATTATAATTGAAGAATCACAGGGTGTTGTGTTATAATAGTTATACAACTGCCTATTATCCACAGTATATCTAAGCTGTGGTTAGAATTTGAGGCCATTCCGGGTATCAGAAGTGACATATAATAAAGGCTGGTATAAATCTGAGCCAAACTCTTCATTGCAGTAGACTGTTTTTTGCACTACAAAGCACTCAGGGCATTTGTCTTGCTTGACTACCCCTCCTCCTCCTGAGGACAAATGTTTGTGTGTTTTCAGCATTAAGCAGGATTCTCTCACCTGTTGTTTTCTCACTCCAGACAGTGCTTAAATAACAGGGTTTGACTGATAATCGTGAGTGCAAACTAACAGATTATATCTTGCTTAAATTATCTTTATTCATGAAGTTAGAACCCTTATTGCTCATGCTTAACGGCTGGCATTAGTGGCTGAAAAGTAGAGAATAGGTATTGACCTACACTGTGGGGTTTTCTCCATTTCTCTGAATAGTTGTTATATCTCCTTAAGTCTTGTTTTTAGTTGTTTATAACCAAGTGGCCTGTTACCTGCCAAAGAACATATGGGCATTGTTTATTTTAGCCACTTACAAAATTCAGATAAAATATTGAGTCAATTATTTTCTCTCAGCAAATCTCAGTGTGCCATTAATTTTTCCATTACATTCTCAGTTAGCAACTTTACTCTTTTCCTTTTGTGGCCAACTTTCCATCTCTCTCACTCCTTCAACGACACTCTGTCTTTCATTTGCACAGCTGCTGTGAGGCCGGACCATCTGCAAGGCACAGAGGCTCGTAAGCTTTCAGCCTTCGCCTGAGACACACTCTGTGGTTTTTGTGCCATGTAAATAAAGAATTTTAATGCACCAACCAATTACTGGATACAATATTGGTATTAAGAAAACCAACAGTCAGAGTTTGCATAATTTATACAATTAGATTAAACTTTAGGGTTTTGTTTTGGTGCAGCTGAAACATTTGGGTTGGAGCTATGGGTCTCCCTCTGCGCCTCCCTCCTGACTTTATGAGAGAGAAGTGAACCCAGACAGTTATTGGATCACTGGTTTTTCTATACACATGCTGGCTCCTCCGGCCACACAATTGTGTGATTCAGGTGGCCTGTCAGTCTTGTGAAAGGTCTTCACAGGCCCATGTTGATGTGGGACTGATATATATAGTGGAGGGGGAAACGAAGACAGCTCAACCCAAGTGGAACGTTTGGATTGTTCTGAGCTGCCAGAAGGGCCTCTGTCACACTGGATCCAGTGTGCCAAGTTTTTCCCCCAAGAGGGCTCTACCTTACTCTGTTTGTTCAGCTAATTTTGGAGGCTTGGTTGGTTGATCTGCTTTATGGCTGTGCTTTATGGTCACATTTTAATCCCCTCCCAAACAGGTTACACTCCGTATTCCCCTTGACAACTTGGACTCAGCGACACAGTGTGTGAGAAAGATTTGCTGGTTGTGAGGATTTACTGTGCAGCAGATAAATAAAAATGAATTCCTGCAAGGCATGTCTCACCTGTTAAAGTCTTCACAATCGATCAACGGCATTTCCTGAAGGAGAAAACACATTGTTTACATCAGTTTGTAACAGATGAAGATGAGAACATAATCCATTTTAGAAGTAGTGATACGCATAATTAGAAGGCAAAAAAAAAAATCAAAGCTGAAGCACAAATAAGACAGTTGCACTCAATAAGCTGCTGTCTACTAAATGAACTCAGGTTCCACACTGCAGGACTGATGACCAGTGAAGCAAACAGTTAATTGATCCAGGTGGACGGTAAGGATGAATTCAGCACATGAAAGAAACTCTTGGACCGCCTGTCAGGCTTGATGGGTGGAGAAAGACCTCTTTCTTCCCACGTTTCCTTATGAGCGTATTGCATTGCATGACCCAGCAAATATGTATATTCCAGCTCTAAAACAAGCTGGAGAAAGTGAGTGAGTGAGTGGGTGGACTGCAAGTGTGCATATCAGGTAAAAAACAAGGCCAGTATATTTCTCATGTTGACAGAGGGTCACTTGTTCTGGTACAATAGGAAAAAAATAAAGTCTAAAGAGGCAGTCTCTGTGGACCTCAGAAAGAAGAGGAAAGAGTTTTGAGTTCTGGACAAACATTAATAATGTTTGACAGAGACCAGGAGAAGTGCAGAGGATCAAAAAACAATGCTACTTTATAAAAATGCAGGACTTAGCGACAGAAAATGTAGAGAGTAAAAAGAAAGAGAGCAAGAAAGAAAGAATGGGAGTGGGGGGGATGGTAGAAGGAATGGGGATGGTGGTGGGGGGAGGGTTTGAGGGATTGGGTTTCCTCTGACTGTGTGTCTGGGCAGCTCCACATGTTCCTCATTAAGGTCCTCACACTGTGGGACCAGCTCCACACCAGGATGCTTGTTTTTGTTATTAGGCCCAACGTGCTGTGGTCTGGTGCAAGCCTGAAAACAGGGCCAGTCCAGGACCATCTCCTCAGCTCGCTCTTCTCCAGTGACAAACTAACTGCACTGACCTTACATACAGTATACACAGCGCATCATGGCAAACTTACAGTTTGTTTTAAGAGCCTGCAGAGTTGATGCATTTGGTGGCAATTAAACTGGAATATTTGTATTGAAATCTAATCTGACATGCAGTTATCTATTAAATTTCTGTGCTGCTGTTTTCAACCTGCAAACAAAAAGCTGCTTAATTGCACAGTCCTGAACCATCTGTTCTGTTAACAGGCATTGTTCAGTTTTTCCGGAAATACAATGTTTATAAAATAATAAAAAAGAACAGATGCAGGAAATTGACAATGTTTCATGCTTCTGATTTTTGCTTAATTTCATGCCCATCTAGATTTTTTCAACTGAGACATGTATCGTGTTTCTTCTAGGGGCTGATAACATCAGAGATTGGAATCAGGAGTAGCACGCGCCCTCTGTAGCCTCCGCTAGCACCACACGGTTGCAATATAAGAGACACACTTATTGAATTTTAAACAGGAACCAGAGCAAATTGACTGTTTTTTTTCTAAGGGCCCCTGACTGAAATTAAGTGGCCTATAGCACAGTTGAGACAGAGAGTGAGAGAGAGAGATGCAGAAAGAGTGTGTGTGTGTGTGTGTCTGGTTCAGGCCTCTCGCTGTTAGAGGGGATCTGTTATCTCAGCAGAGATAAGGGAAACTGTGGTGTGAGTGTATACGGGGCAGCATTGATAGTATCTTTACTCAAGGATCCCACTTACGGCACCCTGATTGATAGCTGACAGCACTCACAGGGGGGGCTTTTGGACTGTTTTTGTAGGTACCCCTCAATAGGTGCCCAAGCAGGCATCTGTTTACTTTGTTCCTTTGGATCTTTGCCTTTGCGTAAACAGGAATTATCACACATGCATGTCATGTGTGCAGAGAGTCTGCTGCTGCGCTACTTAGAAGTCTGAACTTACTCTATGTAGAAGCAAAGGGGATACATTTTATTCATTTATTTTAATATAAAACAAATGATTTCTTTCTGACTTTCTTTCACTTTTCTGTGTGTCGCTTTGGTCTTCACCACACAGAACCAAACCCTTTTCTTTTTCCTCCCTCCTTTTTCAAAGAACAAATGTTGACACAGCGTCAAGCTCTGTGCTCATGAATAGACAGTCAACTGACAGGTAACCCTAGCTCTGGGGTCACAGGGTCATCCTGGCCTGATGAGGGATGATGGGTAAAATAAATGGAGAGCAGCACACAGAGGGACCTCTGATGTCCTCAGCCTAAAGGGAGAGAGTTCAGGGCTATTTGACCTCTGACCTAAGCCCGGCCTATGTGTTTGTATATGTGTGTGTGTGTGTGTTTTGATGGTTAAACCTCACCCCAATCTTGAATTCTCAAATATTTTTCTGCCCTTCTTTCCTGGCCAAGTTTTTTTTTTTTTTTTTTTTTTTTTAAACCAATAAATCATATAGGAAAACAGTCCAATGTAAGAGCAACCTGTGAGGCTTATTCCAGAACAACTTTGTTTGAACATGCCTTCTTTTTCTTTTCATGATGACACTCCCTGCTTCCAGTCACCTGAGCCATGATGCATTGTGGAAACAAGCAACAAATTGCTTTGTAATGATCTTTGACAACTGTCTTTGCTCCCAGAGCAGAACTATTAAGACTATTAAGACCTCTGTACCCAAGAGCTAATTAATCCTTGATAGCCACAAAATTCTTATCTCATCGTTTTCCTTGGTGTGAAAGCACATAAAATATATTGTATTTTCATCTTTAGTTTGTAATTTATTTATTTATTTTTACCTCTCATCATTCTTTTTACATCATTTGTTTCTTTCTATCTTTGACTTTTTACTAATACGTTCCACAGATAAACACATTTTAAGCTGTTTGTATAGGGAAACTTTTTATCTCTGCTGTTCTGGCTGTCTTTACACTTCTTTACTTAAAGCTATGACATGAAAAGGGTAATGAAAACCATGTGTTCCATGGGCTTAAAAAATCTCTTCCTGAATCTTTAGCCCAACGAGAAGCATTTTTTTTGCCATATGCTGTCAACTGTTCCCCTTTAACACCTGACGGCTTGAGGCTTAATCTGCAGATGCATTTGTGATGAAGCATGTCCTTCAGTTAGTATGCAACCGTTGCTATTGTCTCTGCCTTGACCCACCCAGAACAACTGCCCTGAACCAGGAATAGGTACATAGACAATAACTCATGAAAGCCATTCTAATCTACCAAATTTTAATCTACCAAGAAGCTATTCAAAGAATCCTCCCCCATGCCAAAGTTGGTTTAAGGACATCAAAAATGGAGGAACATGGCAAGGATGTACACTTCTACCAACCAAGTTGACTCATTGCTACAGTATATACTCTCAGCACAGACCTGTTAGGTTGGGAAAAGTCCACATGCAGTGCAGGGGAATTGATATTGCTGTTTTGCCCCCCTTTTTTCTTTTTTGCGGATGTTTCTCACGTTCACATTTAGGTAATAGAAAAACAACAAATGCTTACATTCACTCACTCTGTACATTTAAAACAATACAATATTGGAAATCATCTGCTATGTTTGTGTTTATGAGTAATTACTGACACCCTGGTTAGCTAGTGTGTTAGTTTCTTATTGTTATTGAACACCTGGAAATGTATTAAACTTTAAGATCATAACTTTAGTGCCTTTTTTTTTCTTCAGTAAATTAACATTCAAAGCCAGTTCTAATAGAAACAGTGTTTCTATTAACATCATTTTCTCTGATCTTCAGTCATGTATGATTCTGAGTAAGTAATGCCACAGAGGAGGAGAAAAAAAAAGAAACTTACCTTGGATCAGTATATTTATGGCGTATGCTGTGTTTTGAATTGGGGCACTGCTCTAACAGGATTGGCAGAAGCTGTTAACCCTCGTTCCCCTACAACTTCAGCTGGCCAACTAAGAAGTTAGGGCAGCTACAGGGACAGATAGCCATTGGAATCAAGGCACATGACAACAGCTGTCTGTTTCAAGAATCGGCACTTTGATTAGAGTAGGATGGTAGTGAGCGATGTGGCCTAATTCCTACATATCTGGGTAGGGCACTTCTGAGAAGAGAGGGGAAAAAAAGTGAAAGCATAGAATGGAAAAAAAGATTGAAGACAATCATACGCATGCATATTCAGAAACACGCACACTTGCAAACACACCCACACTTATACTACTCTTATACTAGTCATATTCATAGATATTCTTAGGCTTGAAACCATGTGTCACATTTGGAAAGCTTCCCGTATTCTCTAAAACTCCATCAAACACACAGACAGAAGGATATGAGTGCAGCCGACCATTGGCCCCAGTGTAAGTTGAGCATGTGTGCAATGTGAATGAGACTTCTGTCTGCTATTATGGTCGATCCTCATGCACTATACCCCAGCCCCACCCCTATCTGTCTCTCTCCTTTTATAGCTATTCTTTGTCTGTTTTGGCTTTATTTGTACTGTTCAAACACCTGAGACACCTCTGTTTATGCTAGGTATCAATCACTAAAACACTATGGACCCACAGCTCTACCTACATCCAGCACTTTCATGTGGCGTCACTTATAAAGAACGATATGAGCAGAATTCACAAACAAGAGGGATCATGTCCTGTAATGTAAGTTTGGTTATAAGTTGACTGCTACAAACAGGCTGAGGAGATGTGAATGTGATTAACCTTGCCAGACTGACTCAGTGCACTCACTCCGGGATGCGTTCCTGGTGATTTATAGATGTGGAGTAGTAAGCCACAAGGCCTCAGGCTGAAGGAGAGAGAGGGAGAGAGCAAAACAACAGTACTTAATTCAAGTCTGACAAATATTCTGCAGGAAATCCATACAGACTGCTCGATCAAATCCTTTACACCCCCCTGGTTCTTCCACAGTTGTAATTTGCAACTAGTAAACTCACAAATTCCACATTAACAAAGCTGAAAGAAAAAAAACACATTGTCTGCTTTAGTTTACTTTATTCAGTTATGCACCATACTGTTTCTGCCTTGTCCAGACAGCATAGAAAATGCATCTTTGCAGGCTCCCTGGGAAATGTGTCTTGGAACAGATGTGAATTTCCAATAAAAGTGATTCTTAATCCTGCATGCATTTTTCAAAGTTGTGAAATTGCAAAATACCTCATAGGCTGCATATGATTCATCCCACATTGTTTTTTTCCGCCCTCCCAGAGTCTGTTCCGTCCAATCTTTTTAGGCAAGCAGCTGTTCATGCAGACAGCTGCATCGGCCATTCATTGCAGCCGAGAGGCAATTAAAAAAATCAAGCCAATGTTGTGTTTCAGTTGATCCATAACTATTTCTACATATAATCCACTCTCTCATGCCTCCCCTCTCTTTTACATACACACACATACAGCAATCCTTTCTCCAGCACACACACATGCACATGAACAGCCCCATCCAGAGTGTCAGAGACCACTGATGGTGAGATGGTATGGAGATTCTTTTTTTTTTCTAAAAACAAAAGCCCCAAATTGCAGTGACATGGCACCATTGGATTTAGGGCATTATTGAGGCCAGAGCTGAGAGGAGCCACGTAATCTCTAAGATTTACTGGTCCACAGATTTTTTCCATATCTTCTTCAGTGAAGGTATGCGGCCACACAAAGTCTGACTGGCGTCAGAGTGGCATTCAGCGGAGGGTTAAATTGAGCTGAGGCCATGCCTTGTGCCACAAGCACTGACGCATTCTATGTCCGTGCGCACGTAAACACACTCATTTATACAAGAGCATGCATGCCTAGTTGTGCTCTCTTCCAAGCACAATCATACATACACACACACATGCACACAAACACGCATACACACTGTCCATGCCTCCAGTTGTTCCCTCCTCTCACGGCACACAGCAGGTGTGAGGCGGAGTGTGATAGAGCTGGCCTGGGTGGGGGTGGCTGGGTGATCTGCAGTCTTAAGAACAGATTTTCTATTGTTTCAAATGTGTGTGCTCTTTTGGAATTGATTTGGAAAATGTAATGGGATTAAACCATGCACTCTGGTTTCCAGCACATCCCTCATTTACTGAGTATGATTTCGTTACATTAGCCCTATGTGATTCTTATTCCAAGGACTGTTTTTTTTATGTTCAACATTTTCTGGTGTTTTTTGTAGTGAACAGAGAGATTTCTCCCCTCACACATGACTAAAACTGTCACCCAACATGGTGTCAAAATGACTTAGCCACTGGTCAGCTGCGTTGACAAAGCGAGTGATGGCTTTGGGTAAAAGGACAAGTACTTTCAGCAGGAGATTTTGCAAATCAGATTCATCTCCAAGCAGCCACAATGTGTATTGTACGTGAAGAAGCAGCAAGAGAAAGTATGATGAAAGGAGACTCACTTGCTGAGTAATCAGAAGACAAGCTTGGATGCAGAAGAGCAGCTCCCTTTGTCAGGAAATTGCAGAAGCAAGCTAGCTTGCTCCTGCAGAGTTCTTATATAAAGGATTAGCCAAGTTATTGTCATGACTTGAATTAATCCATCGCAAAGAATAAAGATATTCAGTATAATATGACATCATTTTCCAATACTTTCTAAGCTTTCCAGAGATAAGAAAAAAACTGTATTTTCTTCTCCAAAATTTGCTTTCAGTGGTGGAATATCAAATGCTGAGTAAGCAATTATTTTCCTACTCTCCAGACAAGTAAACATCATCCTTGCTGCCAACTCTAATAGCTGCACCTCATTCTTAGTTCTGGAAGCATAAAAGATTCAGTTTTATTTTCCACAATTTTATGTGAAATGTGCCAAGATTGTCATCGATCCATGATTCAGAATGTGTTTCAGTTTGCAGGAGAACTATGGCTGGAGAAGACTAACTCACTTGTTAAATCTGCAGCATAAACTAATGATGTTTCATCAAAGTTCCTGTTAGTCAGTGCTATGTTTTAGATTCAAGGTAAAACTATTAAACTGACTCCAACACTTTATTCCTCCTTATTTTTTCTTTACCTCCCACACAAAATTGTATTTAAATATAAAGTGTGCTCTTCTGTTTGTTTTTCCTTTTGCTTTGCACTTGCTGTCTCTCTGCATGTTATTCTTGGCAGATGCCATTGCAATGTGCAAATGAAAGTGCAGAGAATAATTGTCCCTAACCAAAGAGATGGTCCACATGATTTATTTGTAGTAGATGGTGTACAGACAGACCATTGTGCAGTTTGAATGGCAGGCTGTAACCAGCTGTGAACTCACTGTTTCCACACACACTGAATATTTTTAAAAAGCACCGTCCTACATTCTGGGAAGACGGGAAGTATGGATCATATGGGATGGTGATTTCTGACTTCCTCTGGAGTCTTGTCTAATGATTGCTAGGGATAAAGGGGCCATCATCTTTCCTGCTCCCCCTTACCCCTCATACCCAAATACTTCCTGTTTGCCACATGTGTGCTCCAGCATCCAGACGTCCATATTCCCTCTTCTGGTTAGATGGGACAGCTGCCAATCAGAGTGACAAACAGGTTCCAGGCCAGGATGCATTTTCTATTTTGAGTCTTTATATCTTTTAAAATCATTTGCCTCAGTACTGCAATAGAATTTTACATAGTTTGTAGAGCTACATCAAATCAAACACCGCTCCTCTCCTTTTTATTTGTCTCTTCCTTGTTCTCTTCCTCCTCTTCATCCATCTTTGCCTCCACCTCCTCCTCTTCCTCTTGATCCAGACAGGAGCATTTCAGAGTAATAGCAGTCGGCTAGGAGTGCTTTCGTAATTGCCTGGGCTCATGTGCTGTGGAAAGCCAGGGCAGGGGCCAGCGGCATCAAAGCCTGACTGATCATTCCTCAGCCTCCCTCCACTGAAAGGGGGACAGAGGGAGAGGAGGGGGAAGAAACACAAATACAGATGGACAAACAAACCAGGGGAAACCAGAAGTGGAGCAGATGTGCTGATAGCAGTAGATGGACCGATAGATGGACGGACAGGAACAGAAGAACCTTGGATTCACTTCTCCTTCTCTGCTCCAACACCTGTTAATATTTAACAAACAATGGGGGTGGCACCAACAGTAGAGATGGAAAAAAAAAAGAAAAGCAAAAAAGTGATGTTGAGGTGACATCATGGATTATTAAGGTGGGGGTGGGTCTAATAAGGGTCTGGTTTGGCCTGGCCGGTAAAAAGGGCAGGAAACTGAGGCAGAAGCAATTTGAGAAGTTGAGGCCTCAGTCTGCAGCTGTGCACTCAGTTTTTCTCTCCCAGCTACACAGCTGCAGGACTGACAATACTACAAGTATTTACCCATGACCTCTCCTCTACTTCACAATTCAATGCATATTTATTTGATGCATATGTTCCAAAGAAATATACAAATCTCCCATGCATTTTTCAATACAGTCGCACACATATTCAGAGAGGAAAAAATTGGAATTCATAATAAGCTGCAATTTTTTTCTTCTTTGTAGCTGCATAATGCAAAACTGAAGACAAAAGTATGTAAAATATTGTCCAAATGCTTTTTTGAAGCTATTCTTGGCATCTTTTCCCAGAGCCGTTTGAGTCAGTGGTGCAGCTTACTTCTTATTTATGTCATGTGTTTTTCCATGGAGACATTGTATCATGAGCGGTGCTAACATGGAAAACGCGCAGTCATCCTAGCAGATGTTGTCCAGAGTGCAGAGATTAGTAAAGTCTACACTAAAACAATGAGGTGAGGACTTATAAGAGACTGTTGGACGACGCTGCACCACACACTGTGATCAGAGTCACATACCAACAAAAAGATCACTGCAGACTGTGATGCTCCACTTTTGAACCACCACTCGTGTGTGTGTATGTGTGCAGGCGTGTTTGCTGTATCGTGCCAAACACAGAGAATTTATCTGTGGGATCATTTTATTGGCTGTGTTTAAAGTTGCCAGATTGTGAGCAGCTTTCCCCTTTGAAAGTGTGCGCTGCTTGTAGTGTCACTGTGCAGTGCATTCATCTTTGCAGACGCCTCAATTACAACCCACTGATATCCTTAAAGTCAGAGAGGAGCTCAGGAATGCTCTGGCGGGACAACAGCCAAACATTACTACACAACACCATCAGCTCCTAGCGCCCCACAGAGAGAGAGAGAGTGAGAGAGGAGAGAGAAAGAGGGATGAACATCAGTGTGTTTGCAGACTAAACCAGGAGAGAGAGGAGCAGGAGGAGAGAATAATATGTGGCACCACTCTGAGAGCTGAGCCCTCCGCCACGGCGCTTTTGTTGCCAGATCACAACCAGATGTGCCAAGTGTGTCCAAACAGGAATGACTGTGTGAAGGCAATTTTCGGCAATTTGTCAGGTTTTAGAGTTGCCCCCTCCCTCCCTCCTTCCCTCCGCCTTCCTCCACCCAGAGCCTCCTGAAAGACAAATACAAACGTTAGAGGAGCACAACTATCATTTCAAACAGGCTCCCACAAATGCTTGCTCCTCTCTTTGCCTCCAGCGCAGTCTTGTGATGAGAGATATACAGTATGATGTCTGAACATAGAAAGGGCAAGACAAGGCCTGCAGTATTGACAAATAACCACCCACCTAACTTTCATGCATCAGCATTACTGAATCTACTGATCCAAAATGTGCAGCGCGTTTATTTACCCTGGGCCTTTTGCTTGTAGAGTCAAAATCCCTGACAACATTCACACACCCTAAATCCATCATGTTAACTCTCTCTGGACAACAAAGCCACAATAAAGAGAGATAAAAAGAAAAAAAAGTTGTTAGTCTTTCTCTATACACCTCGTAAATTATAGTTTCAATCTCAAGGTTATGCAACCAGTTTAGACCAAGTTCTTTTCATTTCTAACCCTGATCCTTAGATAAATATTATAAAGAAATATAAAAACCCTTAAGTCTCCTAATAATAACCACATTTTCCTATAGACATTGTGGACAAAAATATGCTTTGTTACCCTTTTTGGCCTCTTTCATAGGAAATTGAGAGCAGTGTCTCGTCTTTATAGCAGCCATGAAATGTGTCAGCTCAAGGGATTGGGTTGGTAGGTGGGTGGGTACATAGATTCACCTCACTCTCCACTTTCCCCATTTCTCTGCATCTCCAGGCACAAACATCCCAGACCCTCGACTGGGAAGAGGATCATATGAACCCAGTCGATAGCCCCCTCGGGTCCTGCTCTGTTGTTTTGCCCCTCTTGACATCACGAGAAAATTATAGAAATGGCTTTTGTGCCCTTGCATGCCATTGCATGTAAACAGGCAATCTACTGACAGAGGTGAAGAGGTATGGGAAGGCAGCTCCCCAGCCTGATGAGACTCACAACTGCATTTTTGGCTCGGAGTGGCAGTCAGGAAGGCCTGGTTGCAAACACACAAGCAAACCAGAAGCATCAGGCGAGCTCTGATTCTGTTTAGTGCAATGAGAGGACACATGATGCTCTCAGATGCTAATAGGCAAAACACGTGGAGGTGGTTGGAAGCTCCTGTACAGCATCTTCATTGTCTGGGTCTTATGTGACATCTTAGTTGCTTTGTTGTGGAGTGACATTTGCTGGCTGCAACAGTTTTCTTTTAATGGATCCCACCCAGCTAGTTCTAGTTTTTCTCTTTCCTTGAGTCACACTTTTTGGTAGACAACAAGCCTAAATCCAAGACCGATGAAAGGGACAACTGTGGGAGGGTTTACATAACATTTCTGTCAGTCATGTGTCTTGTTACTCCGAAAGAGAGCTCAAATTCACCACTAATGCCTGTTTTAATTTGTTGCCTCATTGCTCTGGAATCCAGGATAAAATGCAGCCGTTGTTCACTTTGCTTACAAAATGGGTAGTCGCTTGGTAAGTTAGTAAGTGTTTACCACTTTTATTAAAGCTTGTTGTTTTGGTTTTGGTTATATAACAGAAGGCATTCTGCTTATGCTTAAGGAAAAAAGGGATGCTGAATGGACAACTCAACCATGCAATATTTCAATATAATTTCATTTGCAATATACAGCATGTAGTCCTTATAATGAAATCAGTATGGACATTTACTGTTTTGGTGTTACACCAATAAAAATGAGTAAAATTCAGTGTATGTGGGGATGACTTTTGATCAAAACTGAAATTGCCATAAAGAAAGACATATCGGCTGTTGTGGTGTAGACTGTCATAACCCAGAAATCGAGTCAACGCCAGCCAGTAAAACTGTAAAATTGCGGGTTTTCCCTCCTCGGGGTGTGTGTCTAGCATTATAGCTGAAAGATGGACAGCAGCATTGGAGTTTCCTTACAGGAATCTGTGTGGGTGTGAGAATGGTTGCACATGAACGTAGGCTTGGACTTTTTTTTCTCTCTTTTTCTTTTTCATGTTGGAGTTAGTGAGTGAGTGTGCATGTGTGTGTGTGTGTGTGTGTGTGTGTGTGTGTGTGTGTGTGTGTGTCTGTGTGTGTGTGTGTGTGTGTGTGTGTGTGTGTGTGTGTGTGTGTGTGTGTGTGTGTGTGTGTGTGTGTGTGTGTGTGTGTGTGTGCAACACTTGCGGCTGATCCAACTTATGTGTGGTGTTTGCATATGTTTGCGTGTTTATGCCATTGTGTCATGAGGGAATCATTTTTTTTCTCCTTCTGCTTTGAGCGACAGGCAGACTTTGTGCTGGCATGTGTGCAGACCAGATGTGGGAAGAATATTTTAAAATAATAGCCTGTTGTCTGAATGTACAGTATGCATCATTTGGCTCAGCAGTGGATTATGTTTGTGGAGGGAATATCTGTGTGTGTGTGTGTGTGTGTGTGCGTGTGTGTGTGTATGTGTGTGTGTGTGTGTGTGTGTGTGTGTGGTGTGTGTGTGTGTGTGTGTGTGTGTGTGTGTGTGTGTGTGTGTGTGTGTGTGTGTCTGCTTGTACGTATATGTATCTCTCATGCTCTTAGCTCGGCCATGTTTTTGCATACTTGTGGTTCTTTCTGTGAGACTTCTTTTGTCACAATTATGTTGGCATGCACTTATATGCTTACAATTCGATGGTATACATGTGACACAGAATATGCATTAGTGCAGGCTGTGTGTGTTTGTGCATACAGATCCATAACAGCTGCTGGGCAACACCTGTGGCCAAACCCTCCCTCGGGCCTGTTGTGGCTCCAAATAGTCCCTCTGGGTTCACAGGGACTCAGGCTGTGGATGTCAGAGATGGCGAGGCACAGGCAGAGACCTTGCAGGCTGGACAGATCCCTCTTTTGTCTGTCTCATGAACCATCACAGTTTTGTCCACAAATGCAAAAGAAATTCTCTCCTATGTTATCAGAAAACTGCTTATTCTCCTTCTCTCTCTCCTCTATCTTTCCTTCTCTTGGTGTCAGTCCTGCAGGTTTGTTTCTTCTTCTCCTTCTTCGGCTGGCTGACAGATGTCCATCAGCTTTACCCCCACCCCAACATAGTTCCAGGCCCCACAGCACGACAAGAAAACCAGGGAATAATTGCTCTGTGAAACAGCCCTATAAATAGACACTAATCTGGCTGTCAATATGTTTATAATGTTTAAAAAGCTGCTCATTTCTTGCATATTTGGTGCTGTAAATGTGATGTTATGAATAATACACTTACTTACCATAATCCTCCTATCAGCTGTCAGAAAATTGTTTATTGTCACAGTTTGTTCCACATGATTTCTATTTACTCTAGTCTCACCGACTTGTATTTAGCTCCAGTAAATACAAGCGCACAGTGTGAACAGAAACTTTCTCACCATGTAATAATGACACAGTCATTTTCTGTCCCTGATAGTGAAAAGTCCGAAGGCTCAGTTTTCATTCATTACCTAGCTAACTCAATTTCCGGGCTGAGCAGCAGATAGTTAGAGCCCATAACTTTAAGGTATGATTACTAATAACCTGAAATTAGTTTCATGTTAGGGAGCTGAGGGGCAGAAAGAGAAGAGAAGAGAAGAGAAGAGAAGAGAAGAGAAGAGAAGAGAAGAGAAGAGAAGAGAAGAGAAGAGAAGAGAAGAGAAGAGAAGAGAAGAGAAGAGAAGAGAAGAGAAGAGAAGAGAAGAGAAGAGAAGAGAAGAGAAGAGAAGAGAAGAGAAGAGGAATGTGACACATGTATTAAATCCTCCAGCTGCATGTTGGAATGTTAAACTGAATTACAAACATTTGCCTCTACAAAGGAGCCATCTTGTTTGTCTGCCTTATCTTTGTTTTTCTGTTACAATAGTACAATTGCACTGTCTCCATTTGGTAAACAGATAAGGACTATTTTCTCGAAGTAAAGCCAGAATATTTTGATAAGTCATTGTTTAATACCTCACATTCAGCCTGTGTTAGTAAGTCATCCATCAGTGAGGTCATCATGGATTATCTTATGAGAGATAAAAGGTAAACTAGAAAAACCGTCAACATATTTCTAACTACAAAAAGAATGAGAGTTTTTTTCACTGAAATAAAATTGACAAATGTGCCTTACTCATTCATATCAAGACATTACACATTCCCATTTTGCATCAACACTTTTTCCATCGCTGAAATGGCAGACAGGTTTGAGAATGTATGTGTTAGTAATTTGGAAACTTAGTTGTGGGGGTTACTGGTGTCATATCCCACAATGCAACGCTGAATTCCTTTAACATGTGGTGAGTCAGGAAAGGGGTGGTTGACCTATGCCTTCCCATGAGCCCCTCGGGAACAGCTTTGCTCTGTTGCTCCAGAAATCTAGGATCACTGCACAAACTGCTGTGCTAGCTGTGACTGGAATTGTAATCACCTTATATTCTCCTTCTCTCCTCCTCACCGAACTCTCGCTGTTCCTTCTTATTTCCCCCCCTCTCTCACTACCATGCAAATTCTTATTTGTGCCTCTCTCTCTTTTTGGTCTGTTTTGTGTCTGTTATAGTCGTGTTAGTATTCGGCACAACACCAACTTCGCACATGTAATCCATTATGTGAGGTAGAAGCAGGAGAGAGTGCAGAAAACTGAAGGTGAAACGTGTTGCTCTACTTTCTCCTGTTTCCTGTATGAACACATTTCTACTGTCCAGGCTAATAAGTGTAATATCATTACCATATTGTTCAGTAGTGTCTGTAGAGATGTTCTCAAATAGCTTCCTTTTTTAGGCCACCTTACTGTAGAAAAGCTAGAGATAAAGCCAGTGAATAACTTGTTTTAAAACTGTACACTTTGCTTTACAGTGTATGAGTCACATTGATAATTTAACAGTGGTGGAAAGTTAATAAGTACATTTATGTCAGTACAGTACTTTAGTACAATTTAAGTATTCTCTTTTTCTAGCACTTTTTACTTCCACTTTATTGTACTATAATGATATACTTTGTCTCTACTACATTTATTGTCAGCTATAGTCTTAAGTTTATAAAGTATGATGCATTGTTATACTACCCAACACTTTATAAAGCAGTTAAAATTAGGTCTCCCTCAACCTTACAAATCAGTAACCATAATCCAGTAGCGTATGTGTGATGCTTTGTCCGACTGAATTGTCTTGTTGTGATGTCTTAATCTCATTGAGACTTTGTGACTAAATAACGTTTAACTTACTAATATGTACAATAACAACATATCACTGACAGGGAGCTTCATGCTGCACAGTGACTAATCTTACTTTTAATAGTTAAAGGATAAAGCTGTCAATTTTATATATTTTTCTTATTGTCAACAAATCTAATGTTCAGAGCCAAACCAACAATGAACTGATACATATCCTAACCTCTAGGATTTCACAGTGTAGCACAAAGTAAAGAGGGTTTGTTATGTAGCACAACAAGCGAGCGAAGCTCTATAAACGTACCTGCACATGCACAGTGGTGTGTAGCTTATATGGAACTACTCTATGCAGGCTGAAACCGTGATTGCTGTCATTAGTGTTTGGAGCCATTTCAAAACAAACTGTGGTAGCCATTGCCTTCGTGGCAAAAGAACATGTCACCTTGTGCAGCAGTGTGGCTCACTGATGTGTTTTTAATAGTTTTTGAACAACAACAGATGTCTATGGCGCAAATTAATATGATATAGGGCTTTGGATATAAACACAATACTTAAAAGTCCATTCATTGTTGGTTTGGCTGTGGACATAAGATTTGTCAACTTTTGTTGACTTTAAGAAAAATATAGAAAATTGCAGCCAAATCCCTTCAAGTATAATATTCCTCTGTACTTTTATTAAGTACGATTTTGAATGCAGAGCTTTAACTTTAGATGGAGATTTAAACTTTTAAACCTTTAAAGTAAAATATCTGAATGCTTCCCCCACATTGCATTCACTGCAAAGTAGTTTACAGATCAAATCATGTCTCTCTCACTATATTCAATAAATAATACTCCACAATATGTTAATAGAGATAGAAGACCTGTTGAACAATACTATAGTTGTATTATCAACTGGGATATCATACACATTCTGTAATTAAAGGCTGGGAAAAGTCTGAAATAGTTAATAAACTGTACTTATATACGTACATGCATACACTGATGGCAGAGACTACCATGCAAGGTGCCAACCTGCTCATCAGGATATATCTAATGCACAGTCACACACACACACTCATACACCGCTGGAACAGTTATCAGGAGCAATTTGGGGTTCAGTACCTTGCCCAAGGACACTTTGATATGCAGATAGGAGGAGCCAAGAATCAAACCAGCAATCTTCTGAATGGTGGATGATCTGCTCCACCTCCTGAGCCATAACCACTCCAAAAATGGTTCTGGTGGCACGATGGCATACACCTCCATACAAGCATTGGCATCTTTATAACAAAAAAGAAGTTAGTATTGAAAATGAGCACAGACAGCCAACATGCCTGAACAGATAAAAACAGAAATAGTACTCACCCAAACTCAAATACCAACAGAAAATCAGGCTGGGGGACTAAGGCTTATCTCTGCTAATCATTTATAATGCCATGCCCCACAAATCCATATCTCAAAAGATTTATACTGTAGTGTCATGACCAGGATCCTGACTCTGAGTCATGCATCTGGCTACAAGTGCATTAATCAAGGCCAGTGGATCCCTAATTAGTGGAACAGCTTTTATCAAAGAGAACTAGTAACAGATTCAAAGGTCTCATAGATGTCAGTGAGGCCTAGGGGCGTAAGGAGGCTAGAACAGGGTTTTGGGTCAGGGTCATGAGAGGCATGTGTCCTGATGGCTTTATTGTGGCAGTGAAAGGAGCTGTGTTCTGGGGACGGGGAGCAGCTCAGCTCTGGTCCGATGGTGATAGTGGTGGGGGAACCGTTGGAGGGGACTCAACTAGTGGGGAGCAGAGATGGGAGAATGGGATGTAGACAGCTGCACAGGGGTGAATAGGAGGTCCCTTTGTGTCCTGCCAACACAAATCTGTGACCAATTATCTCTGTCTGTCTCTCAAGGGGGAATTCTTGAACACTTTGGGTGGGTGTACGGAGAAGAGGATGCATGTGGGGTAGTTGTAGGGGAGACACAGGGTGGTTGGGTAAGTTGGGTGCTACATTTGCTAGTGTCAGATCTTGTCTTTTCTTTAGCCCACAACATTTTATAGCACTTGCAGGGGACACGTGTAGCTTTTCTATTTGGGTTCTAGGTTGCTAATAAAAGGGGGGAAAAGTGCATAATAGTCAGAAAAATGTTTCACTGCATGGAGCAAAGGTAGACCCAGAAAGAATGTTATTTTGCATCTGCGTGTCTATTTAAAGCACAGGAAAATAACAATTTGTCCCACAATTGCTGAATTACGCCTGCCTGTGACTTACCCCCACCCCACTGAGAGAGCTTCCTATTTGTGTGGTTAGATTTCCAGCTATGTGAAAAGTGTGTCCTACAGAGAGAAGGGGAAAGTGGTTGAGAGAAGGGAAGTTGGGCCCATGGATGGCTTGTAAGCCATGTGTTAGGCATTAAATGGCTAATTACAGTTTTAAAAGCCCTGTGTTTACCGCTGAGAAAAGCCTTGTTAGGTATATTTTACTGTCTCCTCTGAAATTATTCATCCTTGACAAGCTCAATTGACATTATCATAATTACAAATGTGATTGCCGCTTAATCACTCTAATCACTATTTCGCCGTTTTAAGTGTCTGCAGCGGAAGTCAAATAACGCTCAACTGCTCCTCTCTGACCATTCATCACAAAACAGGATGCAGGATACAGGATAGTTGTCTTCTTGTAATGGCACGCTTGAAAAGAAAACTAACACAGTATGTTGACAAATGAACTTGTATTGATGCCATTCATCATTTCTTGTTGACAGGACAGAGGAATCAACACAGGGAGTACAAAAAAGTGGTGAGCTATCTTAATGTCCACTCTGGAGTTAAATCTGAAATAGTGCTGCAGTGTTCACAGGAAGAGGATGAAGGCATGTTGTGAACTCTGCCCCAGCCGGGTGTGTTATTGCATAGGTATAGAATAACTGCTGCCGCTGACCCCGCGGCCACCTCTCCCTTCCAATCCCACATGGTTGCCAATAGCGATGACTCCAGTTGATCTTCACCTGTCAAAGCAAAGCTCTGACTAAAGACTTGCAGCTTGAGGAGAGGGAAGCAAAACAAGAGGAAAAGAACAAACAACCCAACAAGATTCTTTGGCTGTGACTTGAACAGGATTTTCTTCTCAGGAAATAAAGCTTTAAAGTCACTAATGACTCAACATTTTTGAAAATAGTCTTTACATTGATTAAGCATTATTATAATGTTTACATCTGGGATTTTTCATTGATTATTATTCATCCTACACATCACACAAACTCTGTTAAAATTCTTCATGTGTCTGTTTTTGAATTAAGCCTGAGGTCTAAACTTGGTCTTTCAGTGCCTTCAGCAGTTTGAAAAGAAGAGAAAGGCGACAAGTCCCAATCAATCAATCGGCAGGCAGCCGGAGGTTGGCATTGTTTTGCATTTCTTGAGTTTGTTTCTTCCTGGGATTTTTCTTCTCTTGACAGGAGGTGCCGCAAGCATACCAACAGTTGAAAGAGGAGCCACATTCTTTCAGCAAAGATTCCTCCATCCCTCCTTTGTTCAAAGTTTGTGTTTGTTTGAGGGGCTTTCCTCACCTTGAACTCTTTTTATAGATAAGTCGACTTTTACCAACCGCACACAGGGCGAGGCTCAGTAACAGCCGCCTTATTGGCCTCTCTGGCACAGAATGTAACACTTGAGATTTGATATTATCAGAGCACTACTGAGTCGCAGATGAATGGCAAAAGTCACTTGTTGCAGTTTGTTTACGGTATGTGGTCACGTTCCGTTGTCATAATGTCAGGCCAGTATTAGCATGTGGGCTATTTTATTGGCTTTTCACAATTACCCATGTCATGTGGTTTCTGTCAGAGTGAAAGTACAATGAAAACTTTCTGTGTTTATAGGAGGAACAATTCTAAGGGAACTTGATTGAAGTTGCCTGACTTAAAGAGAGAAGCCTCCTTGTAAACAACCACTAACTCCTCAGTTCTGCTTGACTAACGTCCGACCCCTCCACCTCCACCTCAACCCCATCCCCCCAGCTCTTGGAAAGATGGGAGTCGAACATTCCAGTGAACGTATCCCCCACCCTGGGAATATTTTTAGAATTAAAAGACAAATTTGGTCCCGGATCCTTTCCCTGGGAGTTCTATTTGTCTTGTATCAGGGTTAAGAAAATAACCTCATGTCTTTACCTCAGTGTGGGTTGGGGTCAGGGAAAGGTGGGGGCTGGGGTGGGGTAGGAGGCCATGCATTCATCCACACAGGTCATTGTTACAGTAGAAAGCAGCATGGGGACGCTGACAATGGAACTGTAGGGTTATCAGACTCTCTTCTTCTCCTCTGTGGGTTTGTTCACAGTGAGAGATCTGCAGAATGCCTTTTATTCTACGAAGCTGTGGGGGTGAATGTGGAAATTGAGGCTACCTGTTGCATGAAACAGCTCAGGCATTATGCATGCTGCCGGCCTGCCACCCTCAGGGGAAAGAGAGTCAAGCTGCTGATGGAGACTTGGCTGTGGAGCCTAAAAGCACATCTGGTACACGTTGTGTGGACTTTTACTTTTTTTTTTCTTAAAAGTGCAGATGGTCTTGAATTGCTTTTTTTAATCTCTCCATTCTACAAAAAATAATAACATAAAATAGAACCAAGGGGAATTTTGACTTTCCCTTTTGGGGATTTATTCTTGCTGGTTCAGTTCCTAAGCTGTTCCTGGACACAGAGTACCTGCATGGAAGTGAACACAGATACAGCTGCTGAGCTACTTCAATCTGTTGAACAAAAACCTGTAGAGGTAACAGTACAACATTCAGCTTGTCCAGTTGTTCTCTGAAGAGGTTATGTAATGAACCCCAAACAGGTGATGTATGTGTGGGCAGGAGCCCTGAGCTGTGGCCCTGGCTCCTGTTGACACTGGCCATGTTCTTCAGGGCCTGTCTACAGGAGCGATCTCAGTCCTGTGTTCAGGCAGAACACCCCTTCTTTTGACATTCCCATCTTCTGAATTTTAGCCACTCACATAGCTAAGCTCTGTGTTGTGTTCTTCTCCTCACTAGCATAGTTCACATGACATTCTCGAAAACAAACAACTGAGAAAACAAACTGCAAACTAATAAGAATAAAGATATACGAAAGAACTCTGCAAAAAAGAGACAGGAGCAGCAAGGCTAGAACAAACAAACAGACTAACTGGCCCTCAGCATTAGACCATAGCACATAGACCTTTTCTGGAAGTGCCCAGTGTCTGTTGACTCTCACCAAGGTGCACCTTGCCAGCTATTCATACCTTCCTCCCACTCTCATTTTATTTTGCCAGCCAAATCAGTCATTTAGCCAGCTAACCAGGCCATCAGCCAGCCAGCCAGCCCACCGGCAACTTAGATGGGAAATTCAAGGCTAAAACAAAAACTATGACCTCTCTCCTCAATAAACTACAGAGAATCTTTGGTTTTTCCTATTTGTGTTATTAATTTAAAAATAGTATGATCAACAATCTGGTCGAGGTGTTGTTTGCATAATATTACACAGGAGAAGGGGAATATAAAGGCTTTACTGATCAGATCAGTGCCAAGGTCTAGACCATACCAGGTAAGTGAGGGTAGCATCCTTCGAAGAAAAGTAAACTTTTTAGAACTCATTGTGGCTATTTTATTAATCATAATAACACCAATTATACTAATCTTCCAATCCTTTTAAAGGAAAATTCTGGCTTGTTACAGCTTGGTTTTCACAATTTTGGCAATTATTTCTGATAGATTAGGATAACATTGTAATACTTAGATCTAAAAATGCAGCAACTTGTTCTACAGGGCAAGAAACATGAGCAGTCTGGATGTCCAGTGCATTCAAACAGGTTGTAAACAAGACAAATAATCTAAACCACTTTTCTTGAAGGTTAAACCAAAACTGAACAAATTTTAAGTGTCTCTATAATAATCCCTCAATGTGCAAGCGGACAAAGTTCAAAGTCAAAGTTGAACAGGAAGCCAGTCTATAAAAGTGGTGTGTGTTTACATGGACAGTTTCTGTAATAATCTCACTGCAATCCTTTGATTACTCTTCTGAATAAATTTGACTAACTGGGGTGTCCTATCTTTCAGACAAGACAATTAATACTAAAATATCATGTTACCAAATGAAAAGGTATTTCTTCTGTTGTGTTTTGGTTCAGAATTCAGTCTCATAGATTGCTAAGTACACAAAAGCAAACATCAAACACAGACAGCTCATGGAAAAACAAAGTGTGGACAGACAGACTACAGACGTCTGTTCCAGTGGTGAAGGCCATGATGATGATGATGATAATGATGATAGTCATGCAGACGAGAGGGTTGTACATCCATTCCCCTGGAGAACCATTGAAGAGCAGAGATGGTCTCTCCCCCCATTGCTCTGGCCCTAGACTGAAGCCCTGTTTGGAATGCAATCTGCCCGCCATCTGCAGGCCTCCACGGTTCTGTTTGATATTCAAACAAACACCTGTCAAAAGTCCATGTCTCATCTCACATAGCTCTTGGAAATTGGCAAAAATCTAAACTTCTTCCTCACACTAAAAACAGAGGAGAAGAGGGGCAAAATGTGGGTTTTTATTCCAACCATCTGTGCATGTGTTTAAATATAGATTTTTATGGAAGGCTCAAAGGACTAGTTCTACTTTCCACTAAAATGTCAACGAATAATAGGCTATTCAAGGTGCTGCATTCAGCGAGGTGTTTGCTCAATAAATTATTTCAAATTCAATTTGGGTTTTCTTCTTAGAATCAGCTGGCACTGCGGATTGAGCTGTGGGTGTGCAGTCATGGTGTACTGATGCCAAAAGCTTTGGAGGATGTTCTCAGATGGAGAAATAGTCATGGAGCCTTTGTACAAAATCTATGCTGTCCCCCTTTTCCTCCTCCTACTCCCTGCTGTTTTTCCACATCTCTCTTTCTCTCTCTCTCTCTCTCTCTCTCTCTCTCTCTCTCTCTCTCTCTCTCTCTCTCTCCTCTCTCTCTCTCTCTCTCTCTCGTCTCTCTCTCCTCTCTCTCTCTCTCCTCTCTCTCTCTCTCTCTCTCTCTCTCTCCCTCCCTCCCTCTAGCTCACTCATATTGAGATGAAGGGTCTGCTGTGGGATGACGGGGCGCTGCCTGGCAGCCATCCAGGCCCCACATCTGCCTGACTGCTGTTCCTCTCTTTCTACTCCCCCAATAGCCCCCAACAGTATTGGTTCAGTTGTCAGCCCATTTCAGGGTCTGTCTCAAGGTCTGCAGATGTGTTTCTCAGAGCAGCAATGATGGACTCTTGCAGAGATCTCTAGTGTGAGTGACTAATGGTGCGGAGACATCTCTGAAGGCATTGAGGAATGGATTTATCCAATGTCATTTATCACACTGCCTGTCAGTGCCAATATAAATGCCTGATTGAAAGCACACATCCACCTTTCCGTGGAACCAACTCAGTTGCTCCACAAAACGGGAGGGAAAATTTGCAGCAAATCATAAAATAAAGTATGTATGTACATCCTTTGAAAATGAAAGATTTGTATTCATTTTGATATTGAAAAGACATTCAGGATCAAAGCACATGACTGAAAATATTCCTGCAAAAATTCTGAGAAAGAGACAAGACAAGTTCAAGGAGAGTATGAAGAATACTTACTTTTGGTAGGAGACTTAAAAAAACTGAGACAAGAATACGACACGTTCAAGGCCACCTGGTTTTCCCATATCAGTGGCTGTGGCCCAGGCAGACCATCTGTGGAGGCCGTATAACTTTAGGTCTCCTCATCTTTTCCCTTGGACGGATTTTATGGTGTACTTTTTGCATCTGCCATCAGAGAGGTTTACAAAACTCTGTGCTTTCCAATGTGTCATCTCAGCAGCCATCCTGCTATGAGGATAACCTTGAATTAGTCACTTACACGTTTAAATTTACCATAAAAAGCAATGGGACGTAAAACAGCATCCATTATTCATCCTCACTGCATAAAGACTAATCAACTCTCGGATTTACCTGTTTGTCAGTGAGCAGAACATTTTTGCTTTTGCACCGATAGAGAGGCACTGCATGTTCTCTTCAATCATATGCGCAAGATCTGAGTAACTGGATGTGTGAATCTGTGAGAAGGAAACTCATGTCCAGATGCCAGAAAGAATACATTTGGAATTATAAAATGTTGCAAGACTGATCCAAAAAATAATGAAGCAGAAAGAAGCACGGACAATAAACCAAGCTCCGAGTTTTATGTAAAGATGTTCTAACTGGTGAGGGGGAGAGACAGACAGAGGGAGAGAAAGGTAAAAAAGGAACAAGGAACTGACAATTAGGGACAACTAATCACCAAGTGTGTAGCCAAGCGCATCCCCCCACGCTGGTGCCAGCGCTTGCACTGTGCTTGAACCTGCGCTGAATGCCAACGGCAGATAATTATAAACCCGCAGGGCAGGCCTCCTCTGTGCAGAGGGAGGGATGGAGCCTCAGCCAAGCCTGAACTCCTGACCTTCTTCACACACCAAGCTTCTGTTGTGGGCTTCGGGAGGTGCAAGATGGGTCACAGCAAGCCGTGAGGCAACTGGGAGAGAATGAGAGAGGGGTGGTAGGGGGCTAGGGGGGGGGGGGGGGGGAAGGGGGGTTGGGTGAGGGACACAGAGCCGGGGGTGGTGGTGAGGTAGGGGGGATGGAGGGTTTTGAGGGAGGTGGTGCTCACTGGAGGGTCACTTTGTTGGCATTCTTTGGTGAGCGCTCCTGACCAATCAGAGGGGAGAAGGAGCCACTTGACAAATCAGAGTGAAATCCCTTTTGTTATGCATGTTTGGTTATCTCCTTTCACTTTATCAGCATTCATTAGGCATGGAAATGTGGTCTGTTTACTTCCTTTGTATACAATGAGAAGCCTTTGTTTGAGCTTGATCATCTTTTAAAGTTTCCTTAACTTATCGTTACATTGTCATACATTATTAGCAGTTAATTGATGATTTAAATCCTTGATTTTCAATAGTTTTAAAGCGCTGATCTCTCATATTATGGCTTCATTAAACATGAGATCACATTAACAGATTGTTAACAGAAAATTGCAAGGATAACAGCGTGTAAGAAATATTAAATAATATTTCATTATACTGATCATCACTATGATAAAAAATATATAACAGATGTTTTTAATGTGGTGTGGTGCATGCATGTATGTATGTAACAACCTGGATCAAACTAGAAACTCCAATGCTCTTTCTATTTTAATGTATAATTTGCTTATTTCATGCAGATTTACACAGCCAGTCAAAAGTTTGGACATACTTTCTAAAAGTGTGTCCAAACTTTGACGGGTACATCAGTAAAACAGTGGCAAAGTCAACATTCCACAACAAATAGAGGTACAGAAAATACTCCAAATAAAATAAGGGAAAAAATGTCGATCAGAGTCCCAATCTTCATTTTTCTGTCTTCTCTCTGAAGTCAGAAATGTCTGCGGACCACCTCGGCTCATCTGGCCTCCTGCTCTCATCATGAAGATCTCTCTCGCTTTGCACTTTGCCAATTTCCCATGATTGAATGTAATTGGGACCAGATAACCCCCTCTCTCTCTCTCTGTCTCTCTTTCTCTCTCTCCAGCGGTCTTTGATCACTTCTGACCTGGCTCGAGCTCAACTCTGACACACTGGCAACAATTTCTTGGGTGGTTTGTGATTGCTCACAGACAGATAGAGAGATATATTGAGTATTGATATGTGAGTCTCAAAATCTAACATGCTGCAGGTAATATTATAGCTTTATTTTCTGGAATTTTTGTAGTTTGTGCAATGAGTTGTCTCACTGCCATAAATACATCCATGCAATAGAACAGCATGAGTTATTTGTGTACAGGGGATGTTTATGCATGTGTGCGCGCATTTCATGAATGATTGTCTTGAGGGAATAGAACAAGATGTGCACAAAGATTCCCAAATTCGATTCAGGAGATTTGTAAATCCTGTGCAAATTAGTGTTGCCTCTTTCTTTTCTCCCCGCCAAACTCCTCTTTGAAACTTGTCTTCTGAGGCAATCATTCCCAGATGGAGAATATTAGACGTAATCACTTCCATTTGCAGGCTCTTTTACTCTCACTGCGAGGTGACATGCCGTCTCCCTCTGACATCTCCTCACAATGGACAATTACTGAGCACTCATCAATCACTTTCAGCAGAGAATTTCGGCACCCAAAATCTGGTAGAAATCATCTCATTTGATAACCTAGAGAACTTTAAATTTGCTTCAATGTATTGTGCCCCTATCAATGCTGTTCTGTGCAGCATTTCAAAACATTGCACTCAATATAATTTCCATAAGCCCGTTACCTATAGTGTAGAGCACATACATACTGGAAGAGTTGCTTTTGATCTACCGTTTGATACAAATACTGTGTCAAGGGTATTGGCTCAGCTTTAAACATAGCCATGTGCTTACAGGTATTCTGCAGGGGGAAACTGTAATTTTGTTTGCCATATGGAAAAGCTGAAAATCACAAAGGAGACTGACATGGAATTTGAGGTGTCCGTCTCTCTACCTTCAGACTTTATACACTTTTATCCTCCATCACCCTACATGTCAAAACTTTCTCTTCTATCCTAATTTTTAATTAATTCCTTTTCCTCCCCGTTCTTCCCCACGTGCCTAACTGCCAGCCTCCCTCCTCTCCCATCCACCCTCAGCTCCTACCATCCCTCTCTCTCTCCTCTCTCTCTTCCCTCTATCCTTCATTCTCAGAGACAGACAATAAAGCAAGCTTTTCCATGGCTGACCTGCAATTCACCCCTACCTCCACGCCATCCCAAACCCCAGACAGAAGGGTGAGTTACAGCCCGAGATCCAATGTGGTGCAGAGCGGTCCTGGTTCCAGGGCCAGATTTGGGTCCCACAGGGCTTTCGGCCCCTGTGGCCCGTCTACTCTGTTCGGCTCAGCACTGATGGGGTCACACAGACTCCAGACATGCACACAACACTCACATCACTGGTTTCATCGAGGGAAATTCCTTTGGGTTCGGGAGGAATAAAGGAAGCAAGATGGAGGGGAAAAAAACAGAAGAATGCAGAAATGAAGGAAAGAGGAAATTCTGTTACACTGAGGGAGAGAGGGACCTGTAATTGTACTTGGGCCAAAGAAATGACTCCTCTAAAATGTGTCCATTTTTGAAAAAAAGAAACTGAGAAAAGTTTGACATCCATTTAATTCTAGGCACGTGCTTCATCCTGCTTTTCTCACGACCCTCATTTGACACAGCCACATTGCTGACCTTAAGATCTGTCATTGGGCAAGAAGTTATAGTTCATGTGAATCAGATGTTACACAGAGGAAACTGAGTGCTCCTTCGTTGCCTGGCAGCTCAGCCAGAGGAGGAGCACCTGTTTCCAAATAAATCTTAAGATAAAAATGATATACTGTAGCTCGATCATATGTCTGGAAATGTGGAAATCTGATTCTTTACGCATGCATACTGTTTTTTTACTCCCACGTGAATTCTTCATCTATCACCTCGAGAAATAAGTTCCCAGTTTGTGCTTCCCTTATCTTGAGTAAATCCTAGAATTCTGTATTCAAAGCAGAGACCAGAGTCACATGTCTCTGCTGCTGCCTTCATCCCAGAGAGGCTACAGATCATTTTGACCCCGGGGTCCCACGGCTGAGGTGGAGGCCCAGCCAGCCTTTACTGGTGGAACCATGAACCGTGTCAGGTCGTGTCAGCTCTCTGCTCAGCTCCCCTTACTTGAATGTAAATAAAGCCAGTCTGGCTTGGTTCCACACCACCAGCACCACTCCACCACTTTTGTCAGCCGTTGGATGACATCCTAACAGGAGCTGTTGTTCATCTTCTTGGAAATAATAAAGTAGGGTCAGTAATATTCCTGATGATAAAGTAGATTAACTATTACATTTTGTGCAGATTCAGCCAACTAGACATAACATGTGAATTAGTGAGGTTTAAAAGTGCTCATATATAGATTTGTTACTGTTGGACAGAGACTAGCTACTAGCCTAGCTGAGCCAGAATAGCTGTTTCCCTGTTCCCTTCATGCTAAGCTAAAGCTAACCAGCTGATAGTAAATATAAGAATAGTATCAAGCTTCTCATCTAACTCTCTGCCAAATAGCAAATTAGCATATTTGCCCAAATACCTAACAATTCTTTTAAATGCAAGTTTGTATTATTTTCATACTATATCTATGAGTATCCATGAGGCCTCTTACTTGACAAAAGCAAAATCCAATCAAGGTTTGCTCAATCCCCAAGAATAACACTTTTTTGACAGGGCACCTTATCCCAAATTAAAGAAAGAGGGGAGTTTAGACCTGGTCCCAAAAAGTCATAAATTGTTGAGCTAGACCCAGTTTGGGCAGAGAATTGAGTGCAGGCAGAAGCTCTCTTACCAAGTGCCAAGGTGTGAGTCTTTTTTATCTGAGGTCAGGTGTTCTTTGTCTTTTCAGTTCCGTTAATTTTGTTTTAAGACCACGCCACTTGTCATAGTAGCTTTGCATTGCCTGGGTTTGGGTGCTTTAATTCTGGGTATGTGTGTTTGGATGAAGTGGGAGGTTGATGGAGCTTCGGAGGTTCAGAGGTTAAAGAGGGAGGTCGATGAACAGAAAAAAAGTAAAAAGAGAAAATAAGAAAGCAGCACAAAGTGTCCCGTGTTTAGGTGTCCCAGGGCTGCTAAATAAATGCTGGTGTACCAGGGCTGCTAAATACATTTTGGTGTACCAGGGCTGCGAAATACTGCCTGGAAATTGGTTTTGAAAATTCCAAGCCACCATCTGCACGATTTTATATACCCTGTTTTCGAGAACACAGACAACCAGACAGCAGCCCCGACAATTCACTGGACTTGTGGACCCCCTGCGTGGAGTTTGGTGGCGCAAACTGTGGTTTTCTTTGACTTTTCGGTGACTGAGGGCTACATAATTGATTCCGTCAGTAACATATGCACGGCCAAAGTAAACTCTAAATTAGAAAGGCTTCAGTTATGGTGCATTTATCAAGAGCCAAAACACATGGGGGCTGTCCCCCGCCATGCTGCGTAGACCGTAATTGGTGGGCAGTTTGATTGGGGCAGTACACCTGACGAATGGTTACGTAGGTTTTCAAAGTGAACTCAGAAGAGAAACCTCCCATGGAGTAGAAGAGAAAAATTAGCTTGATCTTGATTTTCAGTATTAATTTTCCGTGTGAACTTCAACGATTATCAATTCTCCATTGGGTTTGAAGCATGAGGTAAAAAGTTATTGTAAGGAAAACTAAAGCGATGTTGCTCATTTTTCCTATCTTATCATCTGTTGTGACGTCGCTCTTTCATTCCATCGTGTTGACATCAAGCAGTATGGAGTACCAGGGGCACGAAGGCTTATACAGTGGGGCGGCTGTGGCTCAGGAGGTAGAGCGGTCGTCCACCAATTGGAAGATTGGCAGTTCGATTCCCGGCTCCTCCAGTCCACATGTCGATGTGTCCTTGGGCAAGACACTTAACCCCAAATTGCTCCCGTTGCTGTGCCAACGGTGTATGAATGTGTATGAATGATTAGCTTCCCCTGATGTGCAGGTTGGCACCCTGCGTGGTAGCTCCTGCCATCAGTGTATGAATGTGTGTGAATGGGGTGAATGAAATGTATTGTAAAGCGCTTTGAGTGGTCGAAAAGACTAGAAAGGCGCTATATAAGTACAGGCCATTTTACCATTTACAGTGTACCTTGAGTTTTTAAATATGCTTTATTAAATATACTCTATTACATTTTTACACCAGGAGAATTCATACATACAATAGTTAAAGTAATTTCAATAAAATAGTAATACATTTTCAAAAATAATACATCACAAAAATACAAAGTATAAATCTACAATGTAAACACTACAACTACCAAGGTGGTCATTTTGATTGTTTTTTAACATTGCAATGTCATAACCTTGTTGAATAAAACCCATTTTCCTGTAGTACCCTGACTTCTCCTAAATATGTGTATATTTTATTTTAACATTGCTATTTTATTCAAATTATAAAACATAAAGGAGGTCTGAATATTTTTACCTAGAATGCCCATAGGTGGTCAGATTGACCTATGCATTATAGAGTCATATTTGGTATAGGTGTCATATTACATAATTGCTAAATTTCCCACGATTGAATATGATCTGCCTGGCAATGATTTTTTTTCTGGGGGGGGGTTACACTGCTGTGTTTGTGTGTGTGTGTGTGTGTGTGCGTGCGTGCGTGCGTGCGTGCGTGCGTGCGTGCGTGCGTGCGTGCGTGCGTGCGTGCGTGTGTGTGTGTGGGAGGGGGCAGGAGGTGATGTCATAAAATATGACAACAGACATGTAAAGCTTCTTTCAGAGGCTTTGGGTGTCAATAAAATGACATTCTTTACCCTAATATATCAAGGGTCAATGGCCGGTCTGTGGTAGTTCTAGTAGTTATGGAATTCCGGTAGTTTAACTTTAAAAGAGTCTAGTGGTCACTCTCACTAAACCTTCTCACCTCCTCTCATTGGCCACTTTTTTATTCAGTTGACTGATTTATTGGAGTTCACAAGGGAGAAAAACAAGTATAGCACAGCAATCAGACTTGCCTGTGATAAATGACCCAAGCAGCTATCTTCATCTCAAGTGGTACCTCTAGATCCTGGGTGAGAAATGGTATGTATGTGTACATGTACTGTATGTATGTACATGTTTATTATGTGTAGACTGGGGTCATTTTTGGATTATACTTTAGCATAATGTGCTAATGATAGAAGAGCAAACAGGATCAGAAGAGAAAAGTCATAAAAATATCTTCTTCTGTGACAGACATGAGAATAAATGATCTTTTTACATCATTGAACAAAAAAATTAAACTAAATTGCAGTCAATATATGGTACAGTCTTTATTTCTCTGTTTCACCAGGGTCCCCCCTATCCCTGGTCCTGCCCCTGGCTGGCCCGATGCAACACAGCCCCTCTTCTCCCCAAATGAAATTCTTTGGAAAGTCATTTTATATCACCCTTTGACTGTGCATTGAACTGTAAAACCACCCCATTGGAAACAAAATAAAAGGATAGGAGAGGGAGAGAAGGGGGGATGGGGCAAGGAGGTGAATTATAATTCTTTGCAGGCCTTTGGTATTAACCCAAACACCAGAGCTGTCAGCAGTTCAGAGAGGGAGGTGCGAGGGGCAAACATTCAGTGTTAATTGGCACTTTGTAAGCTCTGAGCCTTCCTTTTGTGAGGGAAGTGGAAGAGAGAGTGAGTGAGCAAGAGGGGGGAGGAGGAGTGGTCAGCAGAGGGGGGTGAGGGGGAGAGAGAGAGACAGAGAGAGAGAGAGAAAAAGAGAGAGAGAGAGAGCGAGAGCTCTTGTTCTGTTAGGTTTGTTGGGCCTTGTTGAGGGTGTTTACGGTTCACTTCTTATCCTTTGTTAATTGGGCTTTCTCTCCCCCAATGAAAAAAAGAAAAATTCATGTAACCCCCAGCCTGCCACCCATGCTCCCTGTGACTCTCCCCACCAGCCTGATCAGAAAGAGAGCGATAAATGACAAGAACATAACAAAAGGATTGTCCTGCAAACATCATTAAACTCTTAAAAATACTCAAAAATTCGGAATATGGCTCTATATGTTATCGATTGAGACATGTCCGAAACTGTGCTGGGTAGTGTTAAGCACATAAAATTTGAAAATATAACTTTGAATCATTTCATATTTTGATGCTAATTTTGGTATTATTATTAATTTGCTTCTTCGGGTGCCAAGACATCTAAAGAGAAATCTGCTGCAACCATCTGATGCTCACCGAGTTACTCAGAAGAACAGGAATAGAGCAATGTCAGACCATTAGGTACAGGATGTAAAAACACCCTGTCTCTCCTCTTTGTGGATCCTCTCCTTCCGCTGATGTGTTTGGAGTTATCTGAAATAATTAGAGAGGAAGAGATTGGCAGACAGAGAGGGAGAGAGAGAAAGAGATAGGAAGGCACCTGTCTTTGAAAGAGAAAGGCGGGGTGGGGGGTGTTGTTGGCATGAGGCTGGTGTACTCTGCTTCACAGCACCTCTGGCCTCTTTCTGTCTTTCCCTCTCTCTCCCACTGACTGATGTAAATAATAATAGTGCCAGTACTGAAAGGACACAGGTGTCAACCATTGTGCTGGTCTGAATGGACCTGGGGGAAGCAGGTCAGGGGTCACAGGGCCACCTCAGCCACCTCTCACACCCACAGTTTTTATTCACACTGACGCTCTCTTTCATAGATTTTCAATTTACCCCCACCACCCCAACGCCCCACCCCCGTCTCTCTTGCTCACTCTCTCCTTTGTTATCATAGCTCAATGTTTTGGGAAAACTTTTCAGAGGTCATGCACAAGCTTGGTATTCAGGAAAGATTAACATTCTTTTCAAAATTAATCGCCCTGCACAACTATGTAGATCAATGGCTGGTTTCAATTTCAGGAAGCAATAAATGAGTATTTGATTCAAGGAACAATTTAAATTTATGGTTATAATATTTACGGTTATAGAATATTTTATCAGTGATTTAAGTCATTACTTGTATTATTCAGAACATGTTCACATAAGTATTTATTCAGCAGTGTGGTTTTATTCAGCCGCATAATGTTACAAGCTTCTACAGGCTACCTAAATACAATACAATTCTGCAACTTTACTGCAGTTTCAATATAAAACAAATCTCTGAACTAAGTTTCTTAGTGTTGAAAGGAAAAGTGTGATGCTTTAGGAAATACGCCTGACTTAGGTAAGACTGAACTTGCATATCTGTCCTCGTAGCTGGGGGAGCAGCCAGTTAGCTTAGCTTAACATAAAGACTAGAAGCAGAGAGGAAAAGCTAGCATGGCTTTGTCCAACAACTTAACAAAATATGCCTAAATATAATATAATGTAAAAAATTATAATTTGCCGTTCTCCTGGGGTCTGCTGTATGTATTGGACTATTTATTGGCCAAGACCCCACGGATACAGGCAACACACAAATTCTTTTTGCTAAGCTAAGCTGGAGGGAGTAGCTACATACTAATGTATGTACAATAAGTAACTTATTGTACATACATGAGTATACTCAGTCCCCTGATCTACTCTCAACAAAGTGAGATAAGTATATTTACAGAATTTCATGAATGCATTTGATTTAAAACCAATAAAATTCCAGCTTGTTTTTAAAATTGAATTAATTTTTTGTGTCAGTTTTTTAAAATGTCTTCTTTTATCTCTTTTTCTGGAGTACTGTTACACCACCATACAGGTAAAAAAAATAACATTCTGTGCGTTTTTTATTGCTCATTGTTTACTTGCCATCCCCACTTCCACCTTCAAACAGAAGGCTCCTGAGTCTTATTCTCACTAGTTGGCCACCCATTCTCTAGCTAGTGGGTGATAAATTTCACACACACACAAGACACACAAGCCAACAAGTATGCATGACACGATACATGTGTGTGTATGTGTGTGTGTGTGTGTGTGTGTGTGTGTGTGTGTGTGTGTGTGTGTGTGTGTGTGTGTGTGTGTGTGTGTGCACCAAAGCCGTTCTTTCTGTAGTGCTCAAAGTAACTGATGGGTGAAGCTGGATGGAGAGTTGTGGACCCAGTGTCCTTTGTGTTCAAAGAACCAGGACAAGAAAGACTCATAAATTGAGTCTAGTGCATGATGGTTGAGGTGCACCGTACTATTTCCATGGATTGGTGACTATTTATGGTCTGAAACCTGACATTTCTGCTGCATCAGCAAACCTTCTGAGCAAATGTAAAACTGAGGACATATGAAAAAAGGTTATAGACTTATTTTTCATGACATTAGATGTTTTACTATTGTAGCACATATGCATATTGTCATTCTTTATCTGTCCACATAGAGATTAATTTACTGTATGTGCTGCATAGCAGATATTAAAACATAATGAAGTTTCAATCACAAACCTCTGTAGGTCCAATTGGCCAATCAGTCTACCACCTTTCAAGTTTTATGTGTAGTTAGTAAAGCAGCCAACCTCAGCTTTAGTCTTGACCTTGAGTGTTTGCAGTCATAATGAAAATATTTGATATTGATATATGGCAGAGTCTTAATCCCTGGTTTAAAATCACAATGATACTGAACCTGCAAGTCCACTGTAGTTTGTTTGCAACATACATGGCAGTGGATAGTAACTGAGGAAGACATTATAAATCCATGGATACATCAAGATTTGGAGTATTTATATTTGTTTGTCTGTGCATAATAATAACTGTTTTAGGTGAGGTTGGATGCTCCTCAGCCTACAAGAATCATGCTTGGTGGAGATGGAGATGCTCGGGAAGGGTGAGAGGATTTATTACCAAGCATTAGGAGCACTAATCTGTTGCAGGTGTTTCTGGCTGTTCACCCAGTCCATGCCTGCTCTCCTTCCCAGGAGGCCCCACCATGTTTGTGTATGTGTGACAGAGAAAGAAACAGAAGGACTGAGAGGAAGGAAGACATTTTTTTCACTGCATCTGCAGAGGGATTATACCATCTCCACAACCCTCTCAAATCATCAAGAGTGTCAAGATAAGAACAAAGAGAACATGTATTTAATGACTTCTCCCCATCAGTCATATCAAATGCAAGACCACAAGAGAACAGCAGCAGTGCAAGAGGACTGTGCAGTCCCCATGCCAAACTTTTAAATTACAGATTCAAGGCCACTTATTCTAAATTCTAGGAGAGTCACTTATATGAATCCAAGAAAACTTATTTTTATTTTTGTTTCTCAACTTTTTAAATCATGCCGTAAGTTTTAGTGTAGCTTATTTTTTGTGATGGTGACAACTCACTCCAGGTATACAGTAGAAAACCACTTTATCAGCAGGGTTTTTATTGTATTTATTACAATAAATAAAAGACCACCAGGATGGATTGAGCCAACAGCTTTACAGGAAGCCTGTGGTGCCTTTGGGGATGATGAACAAAGACACAAAGGAACCTGCTGAGAAAGTCCTGCTCTGTAGGAAGTCTGCAACACCTACAGTGGCAAGCTTTAGAAAGATGAAACTAAATGAAATAGAGAATAATGGAGATGGAGAGGAGTCCAGAGGTAGAGAACGGTGCAGTTAAGAGAAAAGATGAGGATTGATATTGTGATGGATGTTTCAAAAACAACAACATAATTCAGTCTGTGAACACACACGACCAGTATTATTTCTTATAGAAAGTCAGTATTTCAAAAAGTGATTTTTGATTACTTGGAGGTCTTGTAGGCTGGGGAAAACAGCGAGTACAGAGACATTCATAATAGAGCATCTTATGTCTCTACTTTGGCACTACTGCCCTCATGTGGAAATTCAAAGTACTGTTCAGATAAGGGTAAAAAACACTTTTTCAACAAGTGGGTCATTCAGTATACACTTATATTGGTTCGAAATAGTATGTATAACGGAATGTTTCACTTACAAAAATAGTATATACACACATTATCTAATAAGAGTCCACTGTCTATAAAAAAGACAGAACAAAAGAATAAATGTAATTGTCCATGTTAGCATGTTAGGAGAACATGTATTTGTACTTGTTTTATTCTTTTACTAAACATATTTCTATAGATCTGCAGTAGTGTGAACATTTGAGGTATCCTCTGCATTTCAATAGCTTCATTTTCTTTTTTTTGAGCCTCAGGCCACATGGTCTTCCACTGAACACTGCCACGTGTGTCATCTTCCGAGTTGTAAACAAGGATTTTTAAAAACCTTTTTTAAATTTTCACAAAAGGACTACAGTAGAAGGTGGACTGCACTGGCTGTACTGTCCAGATAGGAACAGAATCTAGGTATAGGCTCAGGCTCAGGAAAAAAGCCAGTAGACTGTAACTGGACATCTCACATGACACGGAAGAGAGGGCAAGGATCAAATGCTTTATAGTGACCTCATCCATTTGCCTGTGATGGAAATGACTTTTCCAACTGGAAATGTGAAGATTTGGGTAGATAGTGTATATGAACAATAATATGAAAGCTAAGTTTGGGTAGAGGAATACATAAAATATAAGACAGGGCTGTCCAGAGTCTTGTCATGGTGAGCATATATCAATAAATGATATATAAATGATGCCATAGGTTCTAAACCAATGAATAATCTGAATTTTAGGACATCTAATGTATTAGACTAGATATATTTTTTATGGGCTGTCTTTGGTGAGAGTCAAAATCTGGGTGAACCAAGGGTACAAGAGCTCTGACTGTCTTGTTGCTCCAGTAATGATGATGTTCTTGTCTGCATCTGTGGCATGGTAGGCTGGAACACCAGTGACTCCCCTAGGATATAGAAAATAACTGCACTTAAGTACTGTGGATTGCACATCTTAAAAAATCTAAAAGCTATCAAATATACAGAATATTTATCAGTTGTGATGTAAATTGTCAATTGTTGTAAATGTATCAGCGTGCACTGAGCAAAAACTAACCTGAGACAATTTGATTTGGGCTTAATTATAAAACTCATAATATACTTGACTAACCTGACTTTCTCCATAGCTGATTCAGTATCAATTTGTTGAGGTATATGGTGCCACTAAGGGACTGGGCATTTTACCGATGAAGCATCAAGAGTCAGGTCTCCTAATTCAATTTTGTCATGTGTAGTTAGACTAAACATTTGAATACAATCATTTTAAAATGTGTATTAAGTGTTATCACATTGATCAAGTTATCTCAGTTGTATAGGTTGTTGCAGGTTAACGTCTATAGAGACATGTCTCAACTTTGACTCTTTGCTCGTTATCACAAACAAAAATCACTGACCTTTAGGCAGAGTAAGGTGGAACTATTGGCCATAATCCTGTCTCCTCTTTATTGTGGCTAATGCTTAGATACTGCATTCATTTAGTTGCCTATTTCTGTACTCATTTGTTTCAAATAAGCTGCTACATTTTTTTAAAGTAATTCAATGCAGCTCCTCTTACAGCAAACCTTTGCATAATGTCAGTGAAATGTATGTATGATGCAGGTTTAATAAATGTTCCCTCTCCCACCAAGGGACTGCTTAACCCCCATCCTACCAACATATAGATACAGAAGTTCAAGATAGTAATAGTTTACTGTATAATAAGCAAATATACAAGCCGGTCCATGGAGCAGAAACAAACTTCAAATCTGAAAGCTCTGTTTTATATAGATAGATAGATCTTTATATACCCAATTTAACTGCTCCTTTTGTAGAGTTCAGCTTCAATACACCTGTTTTCAAAATCTCCCAAAGTTCCCACTATTATTTTTCATCCATAGTTATTAATTTTCAAATAATTGAGTTATTATGCTCTTTCTTTGAAACTAATTGCTCATCCCTCAGCAGTCATCATTTTCATGTAGTACTATCGGCAGTAGTATCAGCACATACCTTTATCATCTGGCGACTTTATTTTCAGTCCAGATAAGGTTTCCTTGTGTACTCAGTGCTGGCTCATAGTGACCTGACTACCCATCTTGCCTTCCTGTGTCACTATTCTTTCTCGAGCTATCATAAAAAATAAATGCCTTAAGGCCTTTAATGATTTAATATCTTGATTGTGAACACAGAATTTTATAAAGTTCCTGACTCAATGTTTAAGTAAACGATTATAGGTCTTGATTAATACCATGTTGATAATGTCTCAATCAAATACAAAATATTCCACAATATTTAACATATTAGGACTACAGACTGGGGTCTCTGGGGACACCTAGAATAAACTACAGTAAGAAACAATCATCTTAACAAAAGAAAATAACCTATTTTCTCTCAAAACATTATTAGTTCTGTAATTCATGTCACGTCCAGAAACAACAGGACCCCAGAGCAGACCAGAGACAAGAGACACGAACTGTAGGTAACACAAAAAAGGGTTTTAATAATAGGCAGAGTGGGGGTAGTGAGGGAGCAGTGGCTAGGTCTGAGGTAGGGTTCCAGGGAAGGTTGGTGAGGGAATGTCCAGGAGAGGAAGGCAGTGTAAGAGGAGAGGGATCCAGGGGACAGAGGCAGGGTACCAGCAGATGGGGAAGGCCAAAACTGTGGAGGGGACAGGAGAGAGGGGTTACAACCAATACTCTTCACTAGGCAAAAAACCACAAGAAGTACGGCCCAGCGTTACCACATGCGTAGCGGAACTATCTGGCGATGAATGGGAAGAAGAACCGGTCCTAAATACTGCAGCAGCTTGTTGAGGTGATTGAGGTCAGGTGTGGAGATCGATGATGATGAGATTGAGGCCAGGTGTGGAGAAGAACAGGCAGGGGAGGAACCAGGAGGCCACACACACACACACAGAGACAAAACACAAAGGAGAGGGGACAAGACAGACAAGGAAACTCAGGTCACAGCTGGGTCTGTGACAATTCATGTAATCTGGAAAAATATTATTTTGTGTGTAAAACGAAAATATATACTTTTCTTGAATACAAATTGTAGCTTTTATCCCGAGGACAATCTTACAATCTTACCACCAAGCCTTCAAAATGACAGAGTGCTCCTACCTCCCTGATAGTGTGTGAACTGGATGCTTTTGACTGGGGTCCTTTCAGGACCAGCATTAATTAAAATAGAAACAGAAACAAATTGACTGACAAAGTCATGAATAATTGGGATGATAAAATAAAGCATCTGTGACAAATGATGAAAAGTATACCTCTGGAGTCTGCCGGTACCCCAGTGGCGACGATTAAGGTTAAATATGATGACATAATATTGCCGTATTTTGTACTCTGTCACCATCAAGTATATAGTCGCATCATGTGCACGAAGCTGCTGTAGAAGTTTTCATAGGATAATATAATGTAGTAATTGTTGAAGGGGATGTGAATATACACTATTCCATTCACTCAAACCATATAATTTCATTACTTGTGGAAAGTCGGTTGACACTGCATCTTTATAAATGCTGTGTTCTCTCTCTGATATAAGGTCTCAGTCACAAGCAAGTCACCAATTACTAGTTCATTTTGGGCCTCATTTACTAAGTTACCCCAGGGACACATTGAACTTTCATCATCATTATCATTATACAGTTATTATTATTTTGTCCAGTGCAGTGTGTGGTTGTCCAATGTCCATGTGGTTAAGGCCACTTGATCCCAGTTATATGGTTCACACTACAATGGACCATGCACCCCAAAGTGATGGTTGGGGTTATGGGGCGCTGTACTGAATTTGCTGAGCAAATTTTTGCATTTTTAATAGTTTTTATTACATTTTTGGTTTTGTTTTGTTTTGGTGGGTTTTTGACTGAAAGTCATAAAACAGTGACTTCAACAGGAAGGGATATTACAATAACACAGTCACAGCCCACTAATTAATCATCATGTAGTACTGAACAAAATATCAATAAAATGAGATTTTGGTGATTATAATATTGTGAAATGGTCTGAGTTTATATTTCATGGTGTGTCTTGAAATTAAGACATAGAAAATAATCATCTAAATAATCCGCCTCAACAAATTAACAGCACAGTGTGTTTGTTTGATAGTACTACTGATTTTCCTGCTCAGATGAATTATCCCCAGACATTTATATAATTATCTGCTACATACATCACAATAAGATTCAGGAAAATATTTAGCACACATTTCTGTGTCAGGTCACACCGCCTTTTGTCACTCACAAGGTTTATTTGGTATCTTAGGCTTACCACTAGACCCTTTTACAGCTTATGGGTGGATCTGGGTGGAGACTTGTGGACCCAGTGTCCTTTGTGCTCAAAGAGCCAGAACAAGAAAGACTCATAAATTGAGTCTAGTACATGTTGCACCGTACTATCTCCATGGATAAGTGGCTATTTTATGGTCTAAAAATGACATTTTTGCTGCATCAGCAAACTTTCTTGGCAAATATAAAATTGGGGACATATGAAAAAAGGTTATAGACTTATTTTTTGTCATTTGATTTTAATCTTGTAGCACATATGCATATTGCCTTTCTTTATCTGTCCACATAGAACTTAACTTACTGTATGTGCTGCATTATGGATATAAAAACAGAATTCATAAGCTTTAATAAGCTTTGGTCTTGACCTTGAGTGTTTGCAGTCATAATGATAATTTTTGATCTTGATATAGGGCTGAGTCTAAATCCCTGGTGGAAAGTCACCATTCTGCTGAATGTGTAAGTTGATTGTAGTTTGTTTGCAGCATGCATGGCAGCGGATAGTAACCAATAAAGACATTATGAATTCATCCATCAATGCATCAGGGTTTCAGCATTTATATTTATTTGTGCGTTGGCGGTGAATTATGACTATTTTATATGTAAACAACAACACATCCTAAATGTATCCTTGTGAAATAAAATCAAGTCAAGAAGACCATTAAATTAGAATATCAAAATCAGTGAGTGCAGCACTGAGCAGCTTTTAGCAGACTTTAAGTTGGTTTTGAAAGTGCTGTTACAGTTGCTGCTCCTCACATCATCAGGCATGGTGTTCCACTGATTTGTGGTTGTTACAGAGACAGCTGATTGCCCATATGGGCAGTGTGGCAAAATGATATGGTCCAGTCTTGTATAAAGGATATTCTGGAGGATGTAAAAGAATTTACTGAGCAAGTGTACACAAAGTCAAGGGCCAAACCATATATTACACATTTTTATAAACCAGGCAAAAATGTTAAAATAGTCTTAAATTCTCAAAGCTCAGTTCATTGTCTGCTACATTAACTTTTTGTCCAGAGTTTTTAGTTTGTTTGAAATTGTTTAAAAAAACAAATGTTTTTTGAAGGTTAAATTTCCAGTCCAGTACCATGCTGAGATAATTAAGTTGATGAGAATATCAGCGTTAGGAGGTTGTGCAGTGGTTTTACAAAAAAACAAACATACTTGCAGGACTCAGACATGATTTGTCAAGCCAATATGTGATCCTTTCCATTACAATTAATAGCTTGGTGTCTGCTAACTCAAAGGGACCAAACACTGACCCTTGTGGAACACCCAATATACACTTTATGTTACTGGACAGTACATCACAAACTTTAATAAAATGCATCCTATTAGATAAAAATGAAGACATCCATACCATCACAGTCATAAAATTATATATTTAATATATATAATATATTACATTTTTATGGGTTATAGTTATAGGAGTTTTGGATGATGTAGCTTGTGGTCGAAGGGAACCAGTCTTTGATGAGAATTAAAAACTGGGTGAACCAAGGGTAGAAGAGCTCCGACTGTCTTGTTGCTCCTGTAATGATGATGTTCTTGGCGGCATCTGTGGCAGGGTAGGCTGGTACGCTAGTGACTCCCCTAGGATATAAAAAAGAACTGCAGTAACAACCGTGGAATGCACATCTTAAAATCTGCACAGAGTTATTAAAGATACTGAATATCTATCAGTTGGTCAAAAATGTATCAGTGTGCACTGAGCAATGTAACACTGATCAATTAAATGTACCTCAGACATTTTTATTTGGGCTTAATTTATAAAACTCACAGTAGACTTGACTTACCTGACTTTCTCCATAGCTGATTCAGTATCAATGAGCCCCAGTGTACATATAGAAATGGACACGTTGCTATTCTTCATAGCCAACTCGTGCTGAAGGGCCCCGAAGAAACCGTTCAAGGCAAATTTTGTTGAGGTATATGGTGCCACAAAGGGACTGGGCATTTTACCTGTGAAGCATCAAGAGTCAGGTCTCATAATTCAATTTTGTCAGGTGTAATTAGACTAGACATTTGTATACAGCCATTTTAAAATATGTATTGTGTGTTATCAATTTTGTCAGATGTAATTGATGTATTTATACACTCACAATTGTATTTGTGCATATGTTGCATAGAAATAAATTAAGAAATTCATCACTATTGTACTTACTGAAAATGTTCATGAGTAAGCAACCAAAAAAACAAAATAACCAAGTAACCAAATCTAAACATGGACTACTTTAAACATATCTAAATGGGGAACTATTTAAATGATTTGTGGCATCATGTTGGCCAAGAAAAAGCAAATTAAAATATCAGATAAAGTATAGAATATAAAAGATTTAGCTATTCAACATTTTTCATTATTTCACAAAACAATCTTAGTCCACCTCTTAGCTTTTGGATCATATCATACAATCATAAGCAAATAGTTTTGTATTACTTCCTAAGGTGCTAGAAAATTTTGAATTTCAACTTTGAACATCTCCATTACAACTGGGCAAACTCCACCAGCTAACTAGGCTCGAGTGATATGATCGAACAGCTACTAAATGGACCTCTACGTGAGGTTTTTAAGATTTCCAAGATCAAGACTTAACTTTTAAACTTCAATTTAATTTTGGCCTTGTCTAATTTTTTCCCTTTTTACATCATTCATCATCAGCATTATTTGTTATTAGGGGGGAAAACACAGAACACTGGAATGGTTCTATAAGCATCATTCCACATCATTCATTATTCATTCAATAACACAATAACCATCACTTTTAAAATGTATCCATTATAAAGTCTGCAATTAATAATGTAAGTACTGTATATTTATACTTTGCTTACTTCAACATGTCCTTAAAAAGAAATAACAAACATACCTAAAAGTGATGAGACAATCACTAGTGATCCTTGACTTTGCTCAAGGGAGGGCAGAGCTTTCCAAGCCATCTGAATATAGCTGAAGAAGTTGGCCTTTGGAAAGCACACACACACACACACACACACACACACACACACACACACACACACACACACACACACACACACACACACACACACACACACACACAGGTAAATACATTGCCCCACAATTCGCATGGTGGTAGACCATCAAAATGCTTCATCTACCTTCATCAGCCACTTGGTATGTTCAACATCTCCATCCCACATGCTGAAGGGGCTCGGGCCAATGTGGTTCAGGACCAAGTAATCCAGACCTCCCAGCTTGTCCAGAGCAAACTCTACCACCCTGTCAGGGTCTGATTCACTGGCCATGTCTGCTGCTATGTAGTAAGCTTTCTGAGCTCCCAAACTCAGACACTTTTCTGCCACCTATGAGCCAAGAACAGAATAAATATGGTATGTATGTTATACCCTATGCTGCTACAGAATAGAGCATAAGAATATATTTAGCTTACTGTAATTCTGTCCTTTCACCCAACTAAAGAAAGTTTGTTATTAAACAATAACCAGATTTTATAATACTTTGCAGATGCAGATGCATAATTGTTCAGCCATTGGACAGAACATTGGTTTGGGCTTTGAGTCCATTTATGTATATTGACAGATTCACTGACCTGTTGTAACACATTACCCCTCCTTGCTGTAATTATTATCTGGGCACCAAAGTGGGCATAGTGATATGCCATTTGTTCACCAATACCTGTACTGGCCCCAGTCACCAATACCCTGGCTCCTCTGAGAGATTCTGTAACAAATTCATATAGTTTTTGGGTAAGGCATTGCTCAATATCAATAAAAAAAACAAATCCTATCAGAGTGTAACCACAGGTGTGACAACTGAAATAAATAAACATTCAATTTGAGTATCACTGATGCGTCCTTTGAAATATTAAATAAAAACAGGCCTACTGGTATTTTGCATGGGCAGATGTTTGTGCCTTTTGGTAAATATGCATTTGTATACAGTCATTTCAAAATGTGTATCAAGTGTTATCATATTGACCCAGTTATTTCAGTTTCATTCTATGAAAACAGTATCTCTATTTTTTCCTGGAAAAATCTGCATGTAAGCTGATAACATAAAAAGATAAACCAATCAAAGTCCTCTATAGGTTAATTTAAGGTTAATGTGTATTGAGACATTTCTCAACTTTGACTAATTTCTCGTTATTGTAAACAAAAATCACTGAGTGAATCACTGGAAAGGACGTGAAACTAATATTCACAGACACAATTTCAGCATGTGTTGTGCTTTGTCGTCGTCAAGCATATAGTCAAGTCACATGTATGAAGTTGTGGTAGTAGTTTTGATTGATATAATGCTGTAATTGTTGAAGGGGATGTGAACATACAATATTCCATTCACTCAAACCATATCATTTCATTATTTGTTGAAAGCCGATTGAACGCTGCATCCTTACGATGTGACATAAGGCCTCAGTCACAAGCAAGTCAGATTATCACCAATTACTCGCTTGGTTTGGGCCTTGTTTCCAAAATTCCCCCAGGGAGACATTGAACTTTCATCATCATCATCATTATACACTGATATTTTGTCCAGTGCAGTGTGTGGTTGTCCAATGTTCATGTAGTTAAGGCTGCTTGATCCCAGTTATATGGTTCACCTTGTAATGGACCATGTAAATCCCCCTGCTCCAAATTTGCTGAACTAAGACTGATGGAATTTTATGACATTTCTCCTGAAAGTGATACAACTTCATCCGGTAGGGATATTATGGTAACTATGGTACTACTGATTGTCCTTCTCTTATGAGCCATCCCAAAAATTCTATATTGTTTTAATAAAATAACACACATTTGGAACAAACAGACATTTGTATAATTATTTGCTACATACATCTCACCAAGAATCAGGAAAATATTTAGCACTTTGTCTGATTTCTTTCAGGTCACTGCCCCTCTTTACTCAGATAAACCCTGTAAAAGCCTGTCCATTATCTGATTTTTTGCTTTAATTATCTGACCTGTATGTTCATGACTTTTTACATGCATATACTGTTATTTTATTAAATATAATGAATATTAACTAATACATGTTTCAGATATACAGTCTGAATATAGCAGACACACATTTGACCGTAAATATTTCAAAATATCTCAAAAGAATGTAATTATACTTAGATTTTTGATTACACCTCACTGACCAGCTATTGGATAGTTTGGGTCTTGAGGAGGGTGTAAGTGAGGGGAGATGTACAGTATTATCAAGCAGCTGAAGCTCATCAAGGGGTTTAATAAAGAGTCAATTATTATAATTAAGTGTGTTAGAGTGGGGAGATACCTAAAACATGCAGTGCAGTAGCTCTACAGGAGCAGGGTTGAAGACAACTGGGTTAGATATACCTCAATTTCAGTTAAGCACAAAACAGAATCACTTTGATATTGCAGTTGCATTTCTCTTACCTGCATGGAAAATTGGTGCATTCCACTTGACAGCTAGGAAAGCAACAGCTACACTAGCTAAAAAGATCTTTGTACAAGTTTTCATTTTGTAAACTAGTTGTTAGCTTATTTTCTTAAAAGTGGTTGGCTTTCAGGAGTAAACCCAGAATTCCAGGACTGTCTTGCACAAGAAACCAAGGGCATTTTATATAATCCCTATTCCCTCCCCCTTGACTGCAGACGTAAAAAGTGGGTGTGTCTCAGATAAAAAGGTTCATTGAACTTTAATCAATGTGGGAAGTAGGAGTGTGGAGGGTACTGCAGCAGCCCCTGGTGGACGGTAGAGGACCTGCACCTTTACAACTATAAACCCTCTGTTATAGCTTGTCCGGAAGAGGCTAATAACGCTCCAAATTTAGAACTGACATTGCCCTCGGCTCATAATATCTGAACGACAATCTTGGGTAGTCACACAAGTCTCCCCTTAACAGACATGCCCACTTCACGCTGATCCCAATTTTAGACAATAACCATGCAGTTTATTTCGTACAGAATAAATGTTACTTTCACTTATTCTAATTTGAATATTTGAATTTGAAATTTAATAACTTGGGTAAAAGTCCCCATAACAGCCATTTCATTGTTGTGAGACTTTTTAAAAAATGTTTTATTTGACCTCACTGTATAAAATGACATATTCTAGGGCTGGGCAAGACGATTATTTTTGTAATCGGTTAATCTAACGATTTTTTTTTCCGATGCATCGATTAATCTAACGATTCATTTTTTTCAATTCGATTCGAATTCGATTCGATTATCGATTATTTTCCCATTATTTGACTTATATAGCAATTTACATATGCTAATTTATGTATCTCACTGAAAAAACACCAATTTCATTCCAACATATTTTTATTGTTTTTACCAAAAATTACCAAATTTCAAAATAAAATTCAAGTAATGAAAACAATAGTGCAATATGACGCCAGAGGTAACATTTAACAAAAAATAAAATAAAATAAAATACTTTCAATAAATAAAACTGTTATCAAGAAAATGTTATCAACATAAAATAAATAAAATATAAACAGCAGCAGTGTTCTTTTTGAACCAACAAAATATAAAGTGCTCTTCATTCACAGGAACATACACTCTGCCTTTTCACTCAAGAATACTGTGTGTAGTGTGTGTCTATGTGTGTGTCTGTGTGTGTTTAATCCAAGACATGATGTAGTCATGCATTGGAGTGGAGGAATGTTAGCATTTCAACATGCTCAGCAGTCAGACTTGCCCTGATTACGATTTGGCTAAAGCAGACAGTGTGGGGAATCTTGTTGCATTATCCTTCCACCATTTAAGGGGGTTTTCCCCAAAATACAACAGCATCAATTTTATGATAAGCCATCTCCATTTTACACAGCTGACATACGACAGAATGGCCTCCTTTTACGGAAAAATAGTCCCATACCTTTGAATTACGAGTTCGTTTTTTACATTGATCAGAGTCAACTGACTCACTGGTGTTGCTGCTAGTGATGTGTCGTTCGCGAACGAGCCGGCTCTAAGAGCCGATGCTTTGTAGTGAACGAGAAGAGCCGATGCCCGTCGGAGAGAGCCGAATCTTCAGCCACCTGTTCAGCAGTCCGTTTGCTGAGACTCCATGCAGGCAGGGGTGGGAGTTTATTTTGATGGGCACACCATTCGGCCAATCACATGCGAGGACAGACTAGGATCATACCATTATGTGAAAGAAGGAAGGGGGGCAGACGCTCCAAAGACAGTGAGTGTAGTGGTACAGGCCAGATACACACAGCAGAGACAGAGGAGGATGTGAGTGCAAGCAAGTCAATGTGTTCAGTTGTTCTGTGTTCAGTTCAAGGTTTTTCAGGTGTTTAACAGTTTGATTAAAATGTTAAACAAAAGTTACTGTATTTTTTTTGTAATGGAAAAAATGCATACAAATAAGGCTTTCATGAAAAGACTGAATGAAAACTTGCTTACCAATACACAAACCATTCATAATTACTAAATCAGGCTAATATAGAACGCTCAGAGTGATACTAAATGAAGAGCCGTTTGGGAGCCGTAAGAGCTGGCTCTTCTAAGGGAGCCGAGCCAAAAGAGCCGAATCTTTGAAAAGAGCCGGTTTGCCCATCACTATTAGCTGCTGCCGCTACCGCTACTCGCTGCCGTCGTTTTTGCGTCGACGTAATCGATGACGTCGACGCGTCGTCCCAGCCCACCTCTAGGGTTATCACAGCCTCATGCCATCCATAAACTGGAGAACTTGAAAATATAGATAGAAGATATGTATGGCTTTTCTAGATGTATTACCAATACAAATAAAAACATTTTTAAAAATGATACTGAGTGGTCAAAAATTACACCAAATCTGTGAAACAATTATCAACCCAAAATTAATGAGATGTGATAGTCAAGTGATGTCTGGGAACAGTAGCTTGATTAATGACTGATCATTACTGCCCCTTGACCCTTTGTAGTTAACATTGTCAACTGAACAACTCAGAACCACCTCGCCCTACTAAGTTGAGCTTTGATCTTTCCTGTATATGTCACATTGTCAGGTCTATTGTCTCAGACCCACTCGGAGCCAGTCCATTCACTGATAACCCAGGACATAAAGATAAGATAAATGGATTGATCCCACAGTGGGGAAAATTCATGACTACAGCAGTTCAAAAAATAGTGATATAGAAAAAAAACAAAAAAAAAACAAATGTATACAACAATAAAATGAAAAACTAAATAAAAGGACCCTAAAATGCAATTATAACACACAATATATATATATATATATATATACAACAATAAAATTATAAACAAAGAAAAAGGACCTTAAAGTGCAACTATAGTGCAGCATTGTACAGTCTGACTGCAGTTGGAATGAAGGACCTGCGGAAGCGCTCTTTCTTACACTTGGGATGTATGAGTCTGTCACTGAAGGAGCTGCTTAAGGCCCTCACAGTCTGATGCAGAGGGTGAGAGGTGTTGTCCATGATGGAGGACAGTTTGGCTAAAACCCTCCTCTCTCCCACCACCTCTATGAAGTAGGGTGCAGCCACAGACTGAGCTTGCTCTTTTAATCAGTCTGTTGAATCTGTTTTCCCCCCTCTCAGAACATCCCCCTACCCAACACACCACTACATATGAGACCACAGATGCCACCAGAGTCGAAGAAGGATCTCAGCAGTGGCTTGCACACACCAAATGATGCAAGCCTCCTCAGCAGGTGTAAACGACACTGACCCTTTTGTAAACAGAGTCAGTGTTGTCTGACCAGTCCAGATTACTGTTGAAGTGAACACCCAGGTACTTGTATGTCCTCACTGTCTCGATGTCAAGTCCCTGGATGTTCACCGGTGCAATTTTGATTATTATTCCTTTTATAGACAAATATTGTAGGTCTATGCTCATCAACATATAGAACATATTTGAAGGGCCATAGTCATATAAGAAAACATGCACAATCAATGTACATTTTACAGCATATAAAGGCTAATATATAAAGTTATTTTTTATATGAGTGTTAAGGTTGGGGCCCCCTCATTATGCTACCCCCATAGTAATACCAATTTGAAACATGTTCCCATATGAATCAGGTTTGGCCTGCTTCTCAGAAATGTAAGAATTATATTTGTTTGATATTAAAATATCACCCCATTTATTCTATTATAACCGTCCTTTAAAAATGAGAGTGTCAAATTCTTGGTTCAAGTGGCTGCAAAGAAAAAAATAAACCGAGGAGAACGAAGACGCCATAGATAGTTATACGTCTATGGAAGACGCGGCTCTGACGTACCTAGCGCTGGCTTTTGAAATGGCAACTTTATTGACACAAAACTTGTGCACAGGGTTGAAGGCAGGGTTGCCCTTCAGTGAAGCTAAAGCGATACATGAGCTAAGCTAACCTGGTAGACGTTACCCCGGTGTATTCTTGCTGTACTTGGAATAACTGTACTCAAAAGGAAACCATATCGCTGTGGACCATGGCGGCAAGAATTTTGCCTGTTATAAAGTGAGTGTTTCTTATTTCATCTACGTTTCATATACGTTTTTGCTGCTGTATTTGCTAACTGTTCGATTAGCCAGTGTGGCTAACTAACCGCAGTCTGCCTGTGGACTCTCCAGCTGTCATCTTTTCTTTGCCTTTTTATTAACTTAAGCGAATCATTTTATTTGCTGTACAAATTTATTTGACTTTGACATTGTTCTGAATTGTATGAACATTCTGAGATAATGTTTAAAACTAACAAACTAACTAGCGTTAATTTTTGTAGCCTAATATTTGCCCATCACTGCAGTAGTACTAATATGTACCCTTGTTTTTAATAAGGTTAATGCTACTTTGACATGGTTTACGGTGGGTATTACGGTGCGTATTTTTTGCTATTATCTGAGTGCCTCTGTTTAATTTCCAGACTGGCCACCAAGGTGACCATTGCAGGAGGAGCTGTGTATGTTGCCTATGACTCTGGTCTACTGGGAAGCAGTGAGCAGGGCTCAGTGGCTTTGGAGAAAGCCAAAGCAGTAGTTCCACCTGCCGTGGAAGAGTGGATGAAGTACTTTGGCCTGGAGGTACTGATAACATGCAGTGCTTAACCATCTTGTTCTGATCCAGGGCTGCCCTGTAATGGTCATAAATCAGTCCAGTGGCCAGATGCATAAACAGTGCATAGGCACAAAAAACACACAGACGGTTTTTTGTAAACACAGAATGTCTGGTGAGATTGCATTCTTCAGACCAGGCGTTTTTCTAAAGTGACACAAGTACACATTTATAAACGTAACATTAATTAATTTTGTTTTGTGTGATTAATGTATGATTCCTTTCATTTACACAGGAGTCAAAACATTGTTTTGCTCTTAGTTTTCGTCTTATTTTATCCTCAGTTGTGTCACAACTTGTAAAGTTGGTGTAGATATGAGCACTTCAAACTAATAATAGTTTACACATCTGAGATATCACTTCTAATGATGGTTTGCAGGCCCAGGTAATGAATTAATTATATGGATGGTATGTATTTTGTACCGACCAACAGTCCACAACCCAAAGAGATTAATTTTACTTATTTGAGAAGCTGGAGTCAAAGAATTTGGACAAAAGATTAATCGATTGTTTAAACAGTTGGCGATTAATTTAGTAGTTGACAACTAATTAATTAATTGGCTAATTGTTGAGCTCTATTCACAATAAGCACACAGGTTTAGTTTACTTTAGCTCTGCTTTTTAAGAAATTACATAAATAGTAGACACTATTATGTGACTTAAGTAGTAAATAATCAAGTATCGATTCAGTATGTTCTTCCTACAGTGTTTCATAATGTGTTTACTGTTCGTATTCTGTTATAATTCTGGAGTATGACTATTCCCACTTGCCAGTAAAGATAATCATTATTGCTAGTAGAAGGTCTGGTGCACTGTTTCTACCACATATATTCATGTTAAGTTGCAAATGAATATTGATCAGCCAAAATAATGTCTTTCACATTTCAATCATTATTTGAACTTTTTTGAAGTGCTACAAGCTTTAATTTGAGTGTAATAAAATGTACATAACTATAAAGCATTGTACTACACTGTTTCCAACTAATGAATGACCTCTCTCCTCAGGCTCAGCTTCCAACGATGCCTACGATTGAATTTTCCCCTGTTGAGTCCTGGAATTCTGGTAAGAACTCATTCATAAGCTTGTGATCCTTTTTTAAAGAGTGTGCAAATTTAGTCATGGGTTTGTGTTTTTGAGTGTGCCCAGATTAGAAATTGTGGCCACGCATCTCAATTATTAGATGCATTGATGCTGCTAGCGTTAAATGGATGCAGTAATCAATTTAAGCATCACTTTTGACTTTGAGATCAGTCGGGGTAACACAATTTTGAATCCATCAAAATGAATTTTGCATTTCAACCTTCGAATTCAAAAGCAGGATCAGCAATTCTCCTAGCATAATTTTTTTGTGTGTGTCTTGTGTTTGAAGGAACGAGGGGGGAAAAAAGCATTATTTCAGACAACATTATGTAGCTTACTGATGACAGAAATAATAGAGAAACAACAGAGATGGAAAATCCTCCTGCTTCCCTGAAGCCACCAATGTGGCAACATTTTTGTCAGTTGTGAGACGAATGCAACATGACTTTAAATTTAGTTTCCTCTTTAGAAAGCCAGCAGGATTAATATTGTTGGCTTTTTTCATTTGAGGAAAGTAAAGTAATCTTCTGCCATCTAGTGGATCTTTTTTTGTTTGTGTTTAACAGTTTGTTTCCAATTCACTTGTGAAATACGGTTATTGTTATTACATTTTAAATAAATTATTTAAATTTGACATGGCCTTAGTGTGGTGCACTCCAAAAAAGATTGAAAAATTGAATCATTGATTTGGAAAATTGTACCCCCCTTGAGATTAGTATCTGTTTTTGGCTTAAGACCTTTAATGCCTTGTATGTAATGTTGATGCCTCAAACCTAAACCATTGATTTTTATTTAATTGTATTGCAGGAGTGCGATGGACGATTTCATCTCTTTCAGATGCTCCAACAAAAGCAACTGAGTACACAAGTCAGGGTTTGCAGTACGTCAAAGACCTCACCAAGTGAACAAGAATTCTCTGGACAACCTGATATTTATCAATATTTTCTTTTGACTTTGCACTTAGAGAAATTACCTCCTCAAAAGTTGTAGTCCCTCAGAAGAAAGAAGAAACACCCAACATGAAAGAAAAACTGCTAGATGAAAAGGAGTGTTGTCTCCCAAGTGGGTACTGTGTTCTCTAAATGATTGTGGCATTGGCTGTGAGTTGTGTTGTACATAACAATCAAACACAGAATGTTTTTAAAAATGTGTTCTTTCATTCTGTGTATACCAACAAATTTAACTTTGCTCAACGGTCTAATATACAATATTTTGCTCCCCTTTGTTCTCCAATCACACAAATCATGTTATGAAGATGTCTGTATATATGCAGTTTCACCGTTTGTGAATAAATACATCAATCTCAAACATGTCATGCTTTAGTACGATTCATTGAGTAAAAAAAAAAATCTATACTATATTGAATGTTGATCATGGCAGTGTGCTTAAAGAATACCACCACCACAAATGTGCAAAAGTCTTTATTACCCATGACAGAATAATTATGACAGAAATTGCCTGTTGATGTCGCTACAACTTCAGAGCAGGAGGAGGGGATTGAAAGCGTGAAAAAAGGAGCACATACAGTCATGTGTATTTCCATTCTACACAACACAGAAACACACCACAATCCCACTGGCTGTAATGTACGGTGTTAACCTTTTTTTTTTTTTTTTAATGCAGGTTAAGCAAACAATACTTGATTCAGTCACAGTTACTTCTCTACCAACCTAATAACTGAGGTTTTGAAAGTCTCCAGGCACTCTCTTCAGATGATGGTGCATGCGGAGTCTTAACAGCCAAAAATAACAGTAACAGTATACCTACTGGTGGACTAGTTTACTAAGGGGGATGCCCTGAATGACATGAGGAAGGCTGTAGTGACAGAGTTGGGTTGAAATACCTACTGCAAGCATAAATGTCATGTTGCAAGATAAAGAGACAAAGTTATAAAGACTAGAACCAGAATTAGTTGTCAGTTGATTATACCTGTGATATATTCCGCTTATAATTGATGTATATTAACAACACTTTTACTAAAAGCTGGTGGTGTTTTGATGAGATATTCACATGAATGAGAATAACCACAACAGGTAAAATTACAAGGCATTTTACACAAATTGTACAGATTAAATACTGTCATCTGAATGTATTGCAACTTTTTTTTTCTCTTCTGTTTATTTTCATGCATGTGATGGAGAGCATATTTTTCCACATTTGCTCTTAAAGAAAAAGCATTTTGGGGAAACTACATAGCATACCTTAAACTAAACATGTAAACTTTATACAATAAAGTGCTCCCCACAATATTAACAGTGAGATTACACAGCCATAGATGATGCGTGTTATATTTAAAGAACATTTTCATACTGCATAAAGATCAAAACACAACACTTAATATAAACTGATGATCACAAAACTTTCCTTAAGCTGTGTCACCATACTGTTAAGAAGAGCTTGAATGAAAACCAAATAGCAGCCTTCATATGCAATGATTGATTAAGAGCGCAGATATTCAGAGATACTGTATGTGCAATATTGCAATAAAATGACGAGCCTGAAGGCACTTTATGAATTTTGTGAATTCAGAGTTGGGAGTGCATCTTCATCAACAGCACTAAGGATCTGATGTTCCTCATGCTGTTTAAATTAGGACTTGAGAGCCTGTGTACAAACCTTCCTTCAAGGTTAAAAGACAAGATGCCCTGCATGAATCACATAGTTTATTATGTAGCCAATTCATATAGCCATGGATACAACAATACTAAATGTGGTACAAAGGTGCAGGCGTATGTTTCCACATGATCATAAATTCACTGGAATGGCTTTTGAAAATATAACATTATGGTGATTTTACAACGCTGATTCCATTCATGTCTTCCACTACTAACATTGAATTTGATAGTAATGCTACATAAATAATGTATTCATATTTACCGGCCCTACTATTCAGTAAGTGCTTCAGTGGAAGGGATCTATTCCAAACATGTGTATACTGTAGCATGCTTATTAACTATTTAGATAATCCAAAGAAATGTGGCTTTAAAAGGCATTTTTTTTGTACAGCTTAGTTAATCAGTTGTTATCTTAAAGACAACGATGGAAGTGCAGTAATAACTGCACATAGGAGCTGCTGGGCAGTGCAATCTTCAACTGTCCGAACTTAAATGTATAAAGTAGAGCAGCAACAATCAAACAAGTTGACTCTCCCTTCTCGAAATAGCCAAGCATAGCGGTGCTACAGTTCTGCTGCGCACACGCACACACACACGCACACACGCGCACACACACACACACACACACACACACACACACACACACACACACACACACACACACACACACACACACACACACACACACACACACACACACACACAGATTGCACTTTCTTCTGAACAATAAAGCACATTTACTACTCAACCCTGCCATGGCTTTAAATAACAGTTTATAATGATGAGTGAAACAGAAGCAAGATGGAGGCTGGAGAGTGACATAAAGTGTCCACTATGTCTAGGTGGTTTTGACCAGGTCATAGACATGGATATGAAAGTCATCATCGTATTTGATGTAGTAGACGGAGGGCTTTGCTGGGACCTGGTAGATTACCAGACCCGTCCTCTTCACACCCTTGTCAGTAACATACTCCACTTGTTTCCCCACCAGACTCTCTGTCTCCTCTCCTGGCTTCCTGTCTGCAGGCAACAGGTGCTTGTTTTCTGAAGAAAGAAATGAACAATGGAGGGGGAAAAATCATTTTAAGTTTGATATTACAATTAAACATGAAATTTGTCTTATGAAAGTACTATGGCATTTTGTTTTCTTTTACAGTTCAAGTCACAGTTTAAATATTAATGAGTGTAACTCAACACTTACTATAAGTAACTCGAAGAGGGCATAACAACAAGGGTTCCTTATTATTTTTTGAATGGTACATTGCAGCTGTCCAGTCATTACACTTTATCACTAAAAATGCAAAAACTGGCTTCTTCTCTCTCATAAGATGTATATACAGATGAATTTGAAAAAATCTCATGTATCTTTTACAGAACTGGAAATTTAAAAAACAAATACTTCAAACCCAAGACTTTAAAGACCAGTGTATGAATCCTGACTATTTTAATCATATCCTAGTTAAGCTCTTAATCTGTTTACTGAACATTATCATGGACAAGCTCTGACAGACTAAAGTATCAAACATTTTAACAGACTTTTACAGACTTGACCACTGCACACTCAACTGACTTTACTGTGACTTTATTAGGAGCGAGCAATGTGTTTAGCCTCTAGCTTCTTGAAACTGTGTAATATGTATCCTTGTAATGTTTTTTTTTTTTGGGGGGGGGGGTATTTTGTGTAATAGGCTATTGTTGTCATGTCCTTTGTAAAATGTTCCATATGTAGTGAAACTACAGGCAAAATGTGTTGTTCAATCCTAATAAAGTAACAGTAAAGTCAGTTCAGTGTGCAGTGGTTAATTTTTATTTTTATTAAAATTTTCCTGCGACCGAGCAGGACCTGATTGAAAATAAAGGCTGCAGAGTTTTGTTTACAGTGTTCTACACATCATAGTATCTTGCATAAAGGCTATTGAACTGTAAATGTTTAACTTTACCAAGTCATTTGAATATTCTGAATAAGAAGCAGCAGCTTGTGCTTGTTTAAACGCACCCATTTCCTCTTGAACAGCTCCAAAAACAGTTGTGTGATGAAACCACTGATAAGACATGACCATAAATATCTAATTCTCCCACAAAACACTGCCTGATTGAACTCAAAGTATTAAAAGTACTTTTTCTAGAAAATTGTCACTTTTGATATGACATGTCAAGAGAACAAGAAGTGCTTATTTTAAAATAAGGAATTTTGCACATTTGCTCATGAGAGTCAAATCACTTTATAAGGACCATGTGAGTTCACTTCAGTGGTGAACTCACATGGTATCCATGCCAAAAACAATTATATGATCTTTCAAAGTGGAAAAATGATTTAAGTCTCATAGTGGTTAATCTTGATCTCATTTATGAAGCCTCGGGCAAGATTATAAAAGACTTAATGAAGCTCTTTTAAGTATCAATCTCTGTTTGTTATGCACAAATTATCAGTACCTGCTTCAGGCAGAATCCTGAGGTCTCCATCAGCATAGTCGTCCCACAACTGGTACATATAAAGAACGGGGTCCTTTTCATAAGTGATATAATACCAGTTGGTCATGATTGGAGCTCTGGAGAGGACCATGCCTCTCCACTCATTCTTCTCTCCATCCTCCTTTTCAAACAGATGCTCCACAGCTTTGCCCACTAGCTCCTCCGCCCCTGGAGGTATCTTGATTTTGTTGTTTACTGTGGACACACGTGCAATAAGGCAAAATATGACCCTGAGTTTGTTATCTGACTATCTGTGTCTAAAACATGAATGGTTGAAAGTAGCAGGCAGAGATTAAAAGAGAAGCCTCTCTTAACTCACCAACTTTTTCTGACAGGACTTGTAGGTTTGACACTCGCTCATCCTTGAACAGCTCGATGCCATAAACGCAGTCAAAGCCATCATACTTCACCATGAAGAGAGAAGGGTTTACGCTAAGTCTGTCCAGCACCGTTCCTTTCCATTTACTTTGGTTGCCCTTCTCACGCCAGTTATGCTGAATGCGAACTCCCAGAATGCTGCTGGGGTCAGGGCTCACTGTGTCACTCAGTTCCCCGCTACTCCGCTTCCTGGAAAAACCAGATGAATATGAAGGTCTGTGTGCGATTAAGGGTTTAAACACAGTACAGTGTGTACAGTACTTCACACATACAGAACAACTTCATCATTATCAGGCTGTGTAACATTTTCAGTATTTCTTTACATGAGTATTTGTATTTGAGGCCACTTCAAATAAAGTTTATTATTAAAGTCTATTTGCAACAATATCCAAACTTATTTTACTATCTTAAATGCAGCTGATTAGTTTCTCCAAAATCCAATATGAACTTTTGTTCTATATTACAGCTGTAAGTCTGCTATTTGTTAATTTCAGTGGCTCATACCCTTCTTTGTGCCATTTCCTTATAGAACTGTGACATTATGGTTTTACTGGTTTAACATATACAGAAGCTTTGTTTCTACATACCTGCCCCTTTTCTTGGACATGCCTCCAGAAAATTCAAAGGCTACTGAATAAGAGAAAGACAGGGCAATGTTGAGTTAATATGTGACTTGAGTATGGCAGCTGTCAAACTTCACATGCATGCCACAACATGAGGAAGGCCTCTCCTTCAGCTGAAAGGCTTGCCTATCTGAGGAGACCTGTGACAGGCTGCAGTCTGCTGAGCAGAGACTGACAAGTCCAACAGCCAATGGCTTAGCATGATGGAATAACTTCCTGGGTAATTTACTTATAACTACTCCAGCCATGGAGGTCACTGTTAGTGAAGCACAGTCTTCTTAGGCGACACTGTCTGGCTCAGTTATATGTCAGAACAAATTTACTTTAAGATAAAGTTTAAAATAAAAAGCCAGCGACAAAATCTGACTGATACAACTTCAAGCGAACACGTCAGCAGAAAATCTGACAAATTGCAGCATGTAACGGGAGTCGGTAACATTTTGCTGCATATAACTTATAGCTACATTAGCAACATACATTGAATATGATGACACGGGCCAGTAGACTACACAAGCCATGCCGTAGCCCACCTGTGCTGAACTAAACCTCACACACCTACACTGCACACTGTAGGTTATCAATAACACTCGTCTGTCCTCGCTCTACCTCAATGCAGATGTTACTGTAAGGTAAGAGGAGGCGGCTAGCTACATCCGCCTTTTCTGTGTCCCGGTGGCAGCTAACACACAACAGCAACAACTGGTGGTTAACAGTCTTATCCTGCTTTTGGAGACACATTTTGCTCACCTGTACGCAGATTTCATATCAGTATCGGTCACTTCGTCTGGCAGAGAAATGTTGCCACACACAACCCGCCTGTGTAAATCTCGCGAAACCTGTGGAAAATGGGAGTTACGGAGAAAAGACTCAGGTTCCCAGAGAGCCACCGATCACCATGACCACAGAAAAGGGCATGAACAGGCGCGCAATGAATACTGGGAATTGATGTCTTTATTAAAATAATATAGGCTCTGAACCGGAGTTACAGTTCTAGTGAATAGTGCTGCATACTGCATTTGCGTTATTACGGTATTAGTGCACGTAAACGACACGACACAAGACAACCGAGCTCAACAGGTAAAGTGACGTCAGGACTTTCTGTGACGCTCGTTATCAAAATGTTTCTTAAAGGGGCAGACAGCATTAGAGAGGTGTCAAAGTTATAAAGGAATACTACTGTCAAGTGTGATTTTAGTATCATTTTCTGGTTACACACTTTAATTTTCATTCACATTAGATGCCACTGATAGGACCATGATAACATTTTGCAGTAAAAAGTACATTAGGTACATTTAAACAACAAGTAGGCTAAATAAACTAACACAACATTAAGTGCTTGAAGCACATTTTGTCCTCTTCATTACTGCAAGGCATACATAACACATAGGCTACATGTGTGTGATCTCTAAAAAATGAAACCCAGACCTATTTATCTTATTCAAAATGTTAAGCCAAACCATTATAACCATTGGTCAGCATAGGTGATGACCACATTTGATCACAAATGATCTTGAAATATTTAATGAATGCTTGAGTGATATAAATGCACAGAGCCACAGGACAACTAGTCACAGTCATCATTGACCTATGTTCAGGGTTAGTGAGAATGGGCGAATAATTGGGAATATCTGCTCGCTGGGCCTTCACAAATATTTCATAGTGTGGCCTTAATATTTTATCCCAACTGACTGTGTTCTAGTGTCCTGAAGCACTTCCCTTCTGCAGAACCTCAAATGACCTTTAATTATATTATTATGTTACTAACTACATTGCAAAGTTGTGCAACAGTTTATGCAGACTCTGTCTGTACCCTATGCTTACTGAGGCAAAGACCAGATAAAAAGATAAGATATAGGCCAGCCAGCTGATTTGTAGATCATCTGATTACGTTTCCTGCTGTCCAACCACCCGTATTGCTTATCTACAGGAAGCAAGTACAGTGTGGCCCATTTATGCTCCAAAAATGAATCTGACATGACTAAGTTGCAGGTATATTGTTCCAATGCAAGCCAACTGTTGCACAAATACTTAAATACACCACTCCTCAAAGCTACAAGTTGTTAGATAACACATGGCAATAAGCTCGGCCAACTCACCAAGGCGGCAGATATGAAGTAAGAGACAATATAGCTGTAACAACTAATAGAATTCATTGTTTTATTCTACATGTGAAGGTGCTATCATTGTTTGGTACAATATTTTCATTACAATGCATGGAAATACATTTTTATTTTTAGTTTATTATTATATTCAGCTTTGTGTATCTTCAGAATGAATGTTAAGTAAAAAGTAACAGTTTGTCTGACCTCTGACCCGTGGATGATGTATAATACTAAACAAAATCAGTCCTTTTGTGTAGCAAAAACAACTAGATGTGGAAACAAAAACAAAAAATGTTGCCTTAACAACCACAGCACTATCTTTATATTTTAAAGATTTTAAGAGTCTTGAACTATATGATTCAATACAGCATATTTGTGCACTACTGTTTATCATAATTTTCCTTATTGTTGTTCAGTACAGTTGTAATCCATTCCCTGAAGGATGATATGCGCGTGTAGACATCAGGGGTTCTGGGGTCACCGCATCTCTGGCCAGAGAAGGAGACCACGCCTGCTGTTTCTCCATCACACACCAATGGACCACCTGAATCACCCTTAAACACAAAAGACACAACACACTTAACAGTGGGTGTACTTTAGAATAACCTGAATTATTTTTTCTTTATGTCCAAAAAATTGTTGTCAACTGCACACCTAAAAAGTCTTTCCTCATCTATACACACTAAAGACATCATCTTCAAAGATCGGTTTGCATACTGATCTCATGTGTAGCAAGTGTTTTTTCTTACCGAGCAAAAGCCTTGAAACACACTGGAACCAGTGCCACAAATCATTAAGCCGGTGATGGGAACCATTCCCCATCATCTACGACATGACCTCTGTGTTATGATGGTTACGTTGACTTCCTGAAGCGTGCTTGGTAAGGTGTTGTTATCACCTATATCTCCCCAGCCAGTTGTGATGCACCGACTGGTTCTTGTTACACGGCGCCTCATAAGAGAGATTAGCTGCACTTCTGATGTCAGGTTGGCCTTGCGGTTGAGCTGAGAGGAGGATATTCATGGTGTGTTCAAATTTATGTGGTCTCACATTTTTAGTTTTTGTGTGAACTAGAAATAATAATGAATTCTACTCAAAATATGAACAGATTTGTCACACCTACATTTATCATTTTTAACAGTTGAAAGTGTCCTCACCTTTAGGAGCATGATGTCATTTGCATGTCCATCATAATTGGGATGTGGAATTGATCTAACAGTGGTGAACTCCTGCTTTGTCGACTCATTACCTGACAGGGAATCAACTCCGACCACAACTTTGTACGGTCTGGGAAATAAAATTGGTTGATGATTACAGATTAGATAAAATGTTAAGGCTGCTAAATGATCTCTCTTGACAGAAAACATCAGCCTCCCTGTGTCTGCAGATATGAGCGAAAACATACTTAACATGTTCAGATCATGACCTAAGGTTTTATTCAGTGGTGGTTTCCATTCATTTGAGTATAATACAACACCTTGCAGTGACTTAAACATGTATTTCACCACTGGGGAACGTTTCATTGTCAAAATTACTAGTAGGAGCTGTTTTATAACTCTTCTTGTTGATGCATTGATTTAAGCCTTGAGAGTAAGTAGACAAAAAGCAGCCTCTCATGTTTGTCTTCAGGTTTTAACTGTCTAAAAGCATTTTTACTCATGAATGAAATGGCCTTCAGCAGGCGACTATGAGCCCTCAGATGGCAGAAATTTATCATGGAATGCACCAACAAGAAGTTTTACTAATTGTTCAGCAAGTTAGCTTCAGTTTAAAAAAAAAAAGAAATATAAAATGTAATATTCACTGTGATTAATTACTCACGGAGTCTGGCAAATATTCAGACCAGGCAAGTTAATTTTTTATTGATTAGACATGAAGTGAAACCAGATGTTGCAATGAATTAATGTTGCACACAACAACTAAGGTCAAGATATTGTCTACTTTGTGAATTGACCTGCATGTTCTCATAGAAGTCCACATTCCTAATTCATTTGTGTCAGGAGAGGTTTTTAAAAGTGTTGACATTGTTTAAAATCTCCAGGTATCTGTTATAGTTATGTTGTTAAAGTATTTACATTATTGCTGGAAAGAAAAAAGAAAAAAAAGAATGGCCTGTCTTTGAATTCTTACCTTGATATCTCACAATGTGCGGCTGTGAGCACAAAGTCTTCTCTCACCAGCACTCCTCCACAGTTGTGGCCACCTCGAAACTGCAGTGAGGCCATGTAGGGGCGTGAATGTGGGGGAGCATCTCTGCCTCCAACAATACGAGACCCATCAGCTCCTGAAACACAAAATACTTTTTAATGTTATTTTGGCATTTTATATCTCCCCCACGAATAGAACACACAATATGCTTCTAGTTATTAGACTACTTACCATTTAGGACAAAGAACAGCAAAAGCACGAAGTGGACTGCCATGGTCCTTTGTCAAATGTACACCTTAGACCCTTGTTCTTATAATTTTTGGAGAACACAATCTTGCTTATTTTGTGGTCTCTATTGCTTCAGTGTATTTGCTAACATCCTGGTGGGTTTACAAAAGACGTGGTTTTCAAAGAGTTTCATCATGGATACAAAGAATTAGTGGTGTTAAAGCTGTAACAAGTAATCAAAGAGTGGCAGACAATTCTTAAAAAAGTTCAGGTTGCCAAAATCATGTCTTGAGATGGATTAGAAGGCAAACACTGCAAAGGTTAACATTTTAGATACATTCTAATGAAAATCCATGATGTCTAAAGGAGTTACAGGAAATTGACCCAAATGCAGAACAGCAGGCAAAGTAAAATTGAGGAATAACTTTTATTAGATTCAGGCATGCAGGCACAGCAAAACAGAAAAAAAGATCATCCAACAAAACTGAACTGAAAATCACGACTTAAATACAAACTAAACTGATGAGTTGCAGGTGGAACAGGAGAACAGGAAAAGAGCTGATTGGCTGGGGACTGATGAGGCTGATACAGAGAAGGTAGATCAGCAGGTTGGGGGAAGTGCACAGGAGGAAAAACAGAGCAGCAGAAAACCAAAAACTTGGAAACACAATTGCATTACTTCTCCAACTTACAGAACAACACTGATTAAAGCCAAATAAGACTAAGAATAAGAAGAATAAGTCTTATAACCTGCAACAGTCACTTCAAAACTGTGAAGAACACATTGCTGTTACCTGTCTAAACAAACAATAATTAGCTAAGCAGCAATAAGATGTGTAATTTACATTTTTTAACATAATTGTACACATAGAACCCATCTTTTCAACTTCTCTTCTTGGTCTACAGGAAGGAGCATGAAGCCAGACTGTGAGAGCATCATGACACACATATATCCAAATGATTAACAAAGTGGCAAAAAGAAAAACAAGTATGATTTTTGTGTGTGTGTGTGTGTGTGTGTGTGTGTGTGTGTGTGTGTGTGTGTGTGTGTGTGTGTGTGTGTGTGTGTGTGTGTGTGTGTGTGTGTGTGTGTGTGTGTGTGTGTGTGTGTGTGTGTGTGTGTGTGTGAATACTGACAAAATTATGCCTGAGTATGATTGTTAAAATTTAAATCTTAGTTATGTAACTGACCTGTTTCATATTGGGTTAAATAATGTTTGTCATAGTGTACGTTTGTGTCATTTAACTTATTGCAGCCTCAGAATAGTTCTGTTTGCACATGCATTCAGGCTCAGGTATGTGAAAATGACAAATGTATTAATTTACCCACTGATAAATCTGCAAATCCTTTCTGCCATTTTACACCTCAGTGGTAGTAAGCTTTCCACCCAAACTGAAGTGATAATGCTTCAGTTTTTTATTGTAAATGTAAATAAACCAGCTATCAAAACAAAACATAGCACACATTATGAAGTACACTGACTATAGAACATGGAGGAAGAAATAACGACTAGAGTTGAGTTTGTATGTAAACAGCACACACTGAAAGAGCTGCTTCAGACACAAAAATATGTTCACAATGTAATAAAAGCATGCTAAAGCAGAACTTTTAGTCAGACTGTTAGATTGACGACAGAAGATTAGATATATGAGATTTCCTACATTAGTCCACTACGGACACAATAAAATCAGAAAGCTTGCTTCTCTGCGGCCTGATTAAATGGCATTAAGATGAGTTAATATCCCAATTGCTCACTGTAGAAAAGATTGTGCATCCTTATCATTTTATCTGAGACATGTTAAGATATGAAATAGCAGAATCTTGTGCAGAATATGCACAACGCTGATTGTGCCATCAGCAACTTGTTGTTTATATCATACGGAAGCATACTGCATTTGCTTGGGGGAAAAAAAGTTCAGTTTTTCTGATATAACAAGATCATTTTGCTGGTTTTCCGAATCATTTTTCCTGTTTTTCTGAATAACTTTTTTTTTTCGCAATGTCCAGCAGATCTGAATGGGCTTTCCATCTGAACAACTGCAAAGTCCTACGGTGCCTGCGTAATGTCAACCAACTAATGACAATACTATCTATATACTATGTGACTTAAAGACAGGAGTATCTCCCAGTGTCTCAAACCCAAAACAAAGTAAAACTGGATTAAACTAAACAAGCGGGCCATGTTTGCTTCCATTAAATCAAGCTCTCAAAAGGGGAATGAAAGCAACTGTTGCTTTAAATGATCTAGTTAATTCAGAAAAACAGGTTTATTTGTTTTTTTTAAGTGAATGCAATACACTTCCGTAATATCACGTAGAAACCCAACTTCTTACCTTCCCATAGTCCTGAGGAAGAGGCATGAAGACAGAATGTGACCGCATCTTAACACACACTACACAGCCAAACAAAGAAAGACAGAAAAAAAGAGAAATTGTGGTTTTCTCCTGAATATTGTTGCTCAAATTTAAATCTTGCAAGGTGTTACGTGAATCATTTCATGTTCCTGTTTTGTTTTGGGTTACATCATGCTCTTGAGAAAGTGTGGTTTTATGTCATTTAACCTGTCGCAGACATGCTAAGACATGAAAGTGCAGGATCTTGTGCAGAACATGCTTTATTTATGCCACAGCAAAGTCAACTTGTCTTAGGGCTAGAAAAAAGACCTCTTTTAAACAGCAGAATCTGATTTGTATGATCTGATTTCCAACCACTTTATCTTGACATCTAGCTACATCCTTTAAAAAATGCAACTTGAAAAAACAACAGACGTGACCATTACCCAGTCTAGTATATTATTATATTCTTTTATGTCATTCACTATTCAATTTTGTTTTCATTTTATATTTAGAACATACATTGAGAGACGTTTCGCTGCAATAAACCTAACCAGAGCAGCAGACAGAGCAAGACGCAGACAGGTTTCTTTTGAGGTGTGGTTATTACAGTAACAGGTAGTAGGATGGAGTAATACCATGCTGTTCAGTCTTTCCAGCACACTTTCCTTCATGTTAAAACCAAACTGGGTGGGCAGGATGTGGCATTTGGCTTTGATCAGGAAAAATGAAAGGAACTATAGTTACAAAGGTGGGATGCTCCTGTTTTCATTGAGAGCAACCTGTATACTGCTTTTGGTCCTTGCAAGGACCAGACACATGGGACATGTCTCCATCACAAATACCAAGGAGTTTATGTCAGTGCAGCTATGCAGTAATCTTGGCATGTGTACAAGGTCAATAAAGAGAACTCTCTCGCACCCTTGTGGCCTTACCTCTATTGATATTTCCACTGCAGGTGAGTCTGATATGGGTTATACACTACCACTTTCTGATAATGTACTTTCCTGTTCTTATATTATTTTGCATTATGTAAAGCACTTTGAATTTCTTTGTGTATGAAATATGTTGTACGAAAAATTGCCTTGCTTAAAGGTTAATATATCTACCTATTTATTCATGCTTTATAACATAGTTGTTTGGCATTAATAACAGCAAAAGTTGCATTTTCAGATATCAGATTTTTTTTTTGGTGTTTATCTCCTCCAACACTTACTGTGTCTTTTACAAGCTCTATAGTTCATTAGAGACCCTGCAATGAACTGTTTGACCATGTACCTTTAATTCATTAATATTTACAATTGAAGACGATATGCATTACTGTAAGAATCCTTTATTAATGTCTTGTTGATATTTGTAGATGCAGATGACTCACTAACTTTTGGTGATTTCTTATTATTAAGTGAAAAACTCATGACCTTACATAAATGACATCATAAACATTTGTAACTATAGATTTTAGCTTATGCCAAAGTTAAATTGTCGACCTTTAATAAATAATTACTTTATAGATTTATAAATGCATACTTCATGGTGTATCAGCATTTACAACTGCAAATGAGTATTTACAAATGACTTACTCATGTAACTTCAGGCTTGATGGTTTATTAGACAGTAAAATTGTATTATTAAAAATTGTTTAAATGCTCAATTTGTAGACCAAAGAATAATAATGTGATTTGCTAGTCTCACTAAATTGTCCTTGACATGTCAGAACTTGAAGCAGATTTTTTTGCAGACTGTTTGTTATGTTTGTTTGTTTTTAAATGTAAAACTGAAAAATGAAAATGTGCAGATTGTGATATCTCGGTTGCTTGCAGTTTCTTTGCTTGTGGTTCCGGTGCATCAGCATTGCATGACAATATACTGATAACAACATTATGTGATCATTCCTTGGTCATCTTCAAAACGTTCACATGAAACTATTCTTCCTCCTTTATTTCATTTGCTATTTGTATATTATATTTTAAGTAAATTACACTTTCAAAACATTTTTTGTTGGACTTTCTTCTCCTTGTTTACAGACTGACCCTGAGCTCACAGGCATGAGTTTAGATACACAATGATTGAAGAAAATTAACATGTACGATAAAACAACTGGGTGGTGATGCAGGAGGAGGCTGGGGATGTGAGGGAAGCAAATTGCTGTCAGTGGGTAATGCAGGAGTGAGAAGCGTAATGAGCACTAGGGCAAGCAGAATGTATGAGCATTGCCTACTTTACAAGGACTGCCTAAGTGGATGGAATAGATCGTGGATATCAATGATTGGATGAAAATGAGACACATTACTATAAATGACTTGCTTAAACTAATGCTAAGCTCCCTTAGCATTAACATCACAATATACTGACAGCAGGAGATTTGTGTTTTGTTCTACTGCAGTTGCGTACATTTCATATGCAGCTGTAGCGTATTCATTATTACAGATAATAAATCCCACTTTTACTAAGTGAGGTAAATAAACTGGGATGAGTTAGACATTATTAAGTCTTTCTACGCCACTACAGTCACTTTAGAGACAGAACCACTGCCAGCATACTGAGATGCAAACAGGTTTGTGGGTAAGTGTGACAGTCCTGGTTTTATTACTCTTAACCTGCAGTTTGCAGGTTCTCCTTGTAAGGATCAGGCACTTTCTCATACACTCAGGTTATTTGCTTTTGCTTTTATGTTGAATTAATGACAGAAACTGATTTTTTGTCAACTTTTTGTGTGTTTTTCTGTTTGAATATTGCAGAGATGGACAGAATATTAAGCATAATCTTTATACTTAAAGCAGCGGGGATAGAAGTGTCAGAAAAGATTGATTGAAAAAAGATGGCCTATAGAGGATTAGAATACGATTAACAGTTACTTTTACTACTAAAAATTACACCCAGAAGTTAAAAATGGTACATCATATTAATTTAAATATAATTTGTTTCTGATCAGAATGATATGAGAAAGGAATTCAAACATGATGTCTGAAAAGCATTTTTATTTTGAATTTTGATATTTCAGTAAAGAATACAGTGTAGAGAAAACAACTTGAGATACAGCAACACCTCCAAATTAAAGCAAGTTAAACATTGTATAAGAAATCTTTTTATTTTATTTTAATTTTGGTATTTGAGTGAATAATAAAATTGTGAAAGAACAATTTAAGACACAATGACACGCCCATATTGCATGTAGATTATGTTTAAGCGAAGCTTTGTCCAAGATTGTTACTCATAATGTTTTCTGCCTTTGAAAATGGTATTGATCCAGGGAAGGTATTTTGATATGTCTGTATATACGTTGGGTACATCTGGGTACGCACAGTTCCGGTTCTTGTTAAAAGACACAACACCAACTGCCATCCCATTGCACACCAGAGGACCACCAGAATCACCCTGTTGAGAAGAAGTATCATTTGTTTTTGTTTGGTTATTATTCAATTAAAGATTTTTATACCATTTTAAGACTAGAAACCAGTTGACGTCAGAAAACGTACCTGACAGAATCCTTTACGTGTGCCATATCCACCTGCACAGATCACATTGGCAGGAAGACCGGGCCATTCCTTCTCACAGAATTGCAGGTTGATGATTGACACACTCACTTCTCTCAGCTCATCAACGACTCTTCCTTTACTTTTTGTGGCACCCCAACCAGCTACATGACACATCATGTGTTCCTTTATGTTCACTTCAGATCTTGAAAGTTGAATTTTTTGTACACTGTTGTCCAGTTGAACTTTCTGTGCCAGCTGGAGACAGAAAATCAGAAAGTAAAATAAAACAATAGTAATCTTAATTTAATATAATTGTTTTCCTTCAACAGATTTCAGGTTAACAAACTGTATTTTCCCTCAGTAGTTGTGATATCAAGTTTTTTTTTCTATTTTGGCAGCAGCACCGACATTTTTTTACATTTACCTTACCTGGTAATTTCATAGATGGATTAAGCCAAAAACACTATATGACCTTGTGGTAAATGCAGTTCGGAAGCACCCGTCTGGCCTTCCCATCTAGGGCAGCTGCTCACTGACAGTCCTCTCTATTTTTAGCCATGTCAGTGGTATGGCTGTTTTGCATTAAGGTGCACCAGTTCCAGGTCTCTGGTATTATGCATAATCACTCACTGACATGCTTACTGGGACATTTGATTGAACGGATCCATTGTTAATGTTATTATTTAAAGCTGTGCTTTTCCTGCTTTGTCAAATCAAATGTCTGACATAAAAAGGGAATATTGCACAATATTGTATTGACCTTATGTGACCCACCCATTTCTTTCATTTGTTTCTGATTTTGTCTCGTACATTATGGGCGCTGTTGCTGGCCACAGCAAACACATGTGAAAGTTGTATAATCTTATCAATTTTAACCCAACTTCAATGGAAATAAATTTGACCACAAAAACATATGATTTCACTTGGGGCTTTCACTAGCTTCAAATGAATAAATTAATATCTACTTACCTTAAGGAGCATGATGTCATTACCGCGTCCTACATTCTCAAAAGATGGGTGTTTGTATTGCTTTTCAATGTTTCTTGTTTTATTCTTAGCATCCTTCAGATTGTGGGTCCCAAGAACAATGCTTTTAAGATCTCTGAATGAGTGATCATTGAGAGGTTGTCAGTACAATTTATATTTCTTCCTAAGGAAAGAAAGAAAGAAAGAAAGAAAGAAAGGAAGAAAGAAAGAAAGAAAGAAAGAAAGAAAGAAAGAAAGAAAGAAAGAAAGAAAGAAAGAAAGAAAGAAAGAAAGAAAGAAAGAAAGAAAGAAAGAAAGAAAGAAAGAAAGAAAGAAAGAGCAATAAAAAAAAGTTGGTCTATACAACTTCAAGTCCATTATAATTCAAATTGATGTGAATTCAAGATTCCTTAAAGAGGAGAGATAACTCACGAGTCACAGTGGGCAGCAGTTACTACAAACTCTTCACTGATGAGGAACCCTCCACATACATGTCCTCTATTGTTCTGGACTGAGGCCATATACAGCAGGGAGTTCTCCTTTGCCTTTTCCCCATCTATGATTTCGCTCCCATGTGCTGACAAGATTAACAGAAAATCGGAATTAGGTTAAAGCAATTATAGTAATACAATTTCAATTACAATTTAATCTTACCAAGACATGTCAGAGCATGAACAAGCAGAAATCTGCGCAGACCATGCATCTTGCCAGCAGAAGAATTGCCTTTGTAGTCTCAGGAGGACTCTTTTATACAGAAGTGCTGTATGTTGTCACTTGTGGCACCATGATTAGCATCTTGATTTCTATATAACCACATCCTTTGAGCAATGCAAGTTTGCAAGCTCCCACGAATATTATCTTTGCATTATCATGTTTCCTTATGGTATGTATGGTACAACAGCCTGAATTAGGTCGCCATAATCTGTTATGCTAATCAATGTCTTCTAATGTATTTAGGCCACATTCAGCCTCTTCACTGAGTTCATTCTGGACCCTTTTCGATATCCTTCCCTAATGTTTACGACTATTACTTGACCACATTTGGAGAGTTCTGTTCAAATTCATTTAAGAAGAACTACAGAGAATAATTTCCTGTTTTTATAGCTTTGACTTTCAAAATGGTGTCATGGTCACAGTTATGAAACTAATGCACTAGTTACATCCCTTTTAATATTATGACAGTTTTTTGCACTATAAGGCCCCTTGCTGGCATAATTCAGCCCTGAGGCATGTCAGAATATGAAGAAATACACATCTGTGGAGACCCCAAAACCTCAACATCTTCACTGATGTGTCTCTGTTTAGTTCAATATGGGCCTTTTTGTACATTCTTCTCACTCAATATTTGTGGATACTACTTAAACATATCAAACTTTAGTTGGATCAGAAATGGATTGTAGAAAATCAAAATGGGGACGTCATCAATGGATTGGTTCTAGGGCCAAATTTGCAAACAGATGCAATTTGCAAAAAATATTTCATATTTATCCTTGTATTATGGGAAACTGTAAGTAATTGTTTCAGCTGTAATGTTAACATGCATAATATAATTCACAGTAGCTGTGTTGCGTAATGAAATGAGTGACACCATGAGAAGTGGTATCCAGTGGCTTTAAGGGCAGTTGCAGCAACATGACCATGCAAGGTAGGTCTGTACCACCAGTATTCATTTATGTGTAGAGTTGCTGCTAGCTGAGCATTCCTTTATATTTCATTATTCCTGTAATGGTTGGAATTAAGTACAGTTTGTTGTCCATCCAGAGCTACAGGACCACCTTACCACTAATGGTCATGTTGTGCTGCCATAAATGCAGCATGTGCCTTCTCAGGTTCTCCCATATATTATCCAAACTCTTCCTCAGATATGTGTAGGCACAACTCTCCCTCCCATTACTTTGTAATATAGTAGGCGAATCTGAATGAAATCGGCAATGTGAAGCATGTGTATGATCAGTGTGTGGCAGACTGTCGAACAAAATCTTTATTTAATCTTTTTTTTATTTATTCTGGTCCTTTTTGGACCTTTTGGTCTCACAGTTTATGGTCACAACTCTATCACATGAAGTGAGCTTTAGTTGCGTTAGAAGTAAGCAGTGTTAATATCAAGTCTCTTTAGCGTGCAAATACTGCCCACCCAGATATAAGTGCTTTAAACCTGCATTCTTTCTGATGGCCAGCACAGGGCAACTCCACTTGCTCCAAAAAAGAGTCCAATTGTATAGAATTCTATGGGAAAATGACCCTACTTCTTGCTTGATTTATTATCTCAGTAAACAGTTTCCTAAGTTTATTTCCTAAAGGGTGTATATCCTCAATCATTAGCTTCAAGTCATCTTCAATACAGCATGATGTTTATTTAGTAAATTATGGTCAAATTTAATTTAAATTTGATGATAAACCAGGGTATGCTTTAGGGCATGGCTAAGATGTGATTGAAGTTGCTACCGCATTGACGATACTGATAAAGTAATGTAACTATGTCCTAACCCTTGACTTACCCTTGACTTACCCTTGACAGAGTATAGCCATAGCCTTAGCATCACTATTTCAGGGTGTTTCAGTTCATGAAAGTTAATTGTATCACTTTGATCATCCAAAAAGTCTTATTCAGTATTTGGCTGTATGGCCCTCTAAGGAGTCAGATGTTCAGTTTTACAATAAGGACATTTGTTTTAATGGTTTCTCCAAAAAAAAAAAAAGCTTTAGAATTAGCACTATCTCAACTAGCATTACGCTTCATTCTCTCATCTAAATATGGTCACTTTTGGCTCAAGAAATCCAAGCTGGCAACTATTAAACTGCCAAACCAAAGGCTTCAAAACACAAATACACAAACCAATGGGTTATGTCACAGAGTTTAACTAATGAAAATCACTATCATTATTCACAACCAGAAATGGTTTTGTATGTCTTCTTAGTAACTGTGACAGACAAGATGAACCACAAACACCACAGTTTCCAGCCTCAGGTTTGCTTATCAGCATTCTCACAGTAACTGGTGGAAAATGCTCTATTAAGATCATTTTCAAATGAATGCACAGTTACCATTCTGAAAAAGCTTCAAGATTGTTATTGTTTTAATTGACCTGATTCCAACATATTTGTAAGTGAAGTGTAAAAAATATCTTATTTGTAGGAGATACCTATTGTAGGCTTTATGCAAGCACACCAGCCTGTACATCAACAAATACATACCACAAACACAAGATTAGGTGTCAAAAATAATTTCTTGACATTTTGCACATCTGTCTTATCCAAAATCATGGGTTTCTACTCCAAATTAAACTGAGGCTTGTTTAATTTTGTTATTGTTTCTGTAATAGGATACTGTAAATATAGCCAGAAAATCAACTACAGATCAGCCACATAAATTATAGAAGGAAAGAGGTACTTTTTAGTCGTGTAGCCAGTTGAATATATATATGCTATACTCTATGTCAAACATACCCTAAAACCTTAATATTATGCAATATATTAATGATATATTAAATCTTTTTAGGGATGCTTTTAAAAAAACAAAAAACTTTTCAGGTAAAGGTAAAGAGCAGACACTGACACTGAGATTTAAACACAGCAATAACTACAAAAAGCAAGCATGCTGAAACATAACATTTAACAATTCTTTTTCTTGAGAACAGTTTTGATCCATTGAAGGTTTTTTGATACATCTGTGTAGATGTTGGGTACATTTGGGTAGTCACAATTTTTCTTCATGTTGAAGGACACAACACCCACTGCTTTCCCGCTACACACCAGAGGACCGCCAGAATCACCCTTTGAGAAAGAAGTAAAATTATTAGTTTGGTCAAGATGTTTGAACCATTTAAACACCAGAAACCATTTTCTATAAAACATACCTGACAGAATCCTTTGTTTGTGTCATAACCACCTGCACAAATAACATTGTCAGGAAGCTTAAATCGAATTTGATCCCATTCTGTCTTACAGGTCTTCAGGTTAATGATAGGCACTTCCACCACTTGCAGCACATCACTTCTACCAGTTTTTGTTTTACCCCATCCAGCCACACGACACTTTGCTTTATCTTTTATCTTCATCTCGGGCCGTGGAAGCTGAACTGGTTGTACTTTGTTGTCCAGTTGAGCTTTCCTAGACAGCTGGAAACACACAAAATCCGAATTTTTTTATTTCTAAACAAGAGTAATATAAAATAAATATTCATTCATTTTGCCTGAGACAGTTAATTAAATGTGTGCTTACTTTGAGGAGCATGATGTCATTACCAGATTGGGCATTCTTGTAAGATGGATGTTTGCATTTCTTTACTCTGTATCTCATTGTGTCGTTATTAATCTTCTTGAGATTGTGGGTGCCAAGAACAACACTTGTAGGGTTCCTGAATGAGAAATCATTCAAACATTGTCAGTAGCTTTTTCTTAAGTTGTGCCAAAAAACAAACAAAATGTATAAAGCAGACATTTTTATTTGATTTTTAATTACATGAATTAAGGATTTCTTGAAAAGAAAATATAACTTACGAGGTATCACAGTGTGCTGCAGTGACTACAAAGTCCTCACTGATCAGGAATCCTCCACATATATGACCTCTGTTGTCCTGTACAGAGGCCATGTACAGCATTAAGTTGTCCGGGACCTTTTTTCCATTTATGATTTCACTCCCCAGTGCTAAAAAGACAACAAGAAACAAAGGATGAGTTGATATCCCTTTTGTACTCTGGAGAGTAATAAATAGATTCAACCATCTTACTGTTTTTTCCCAAACATGCCAGGAGAAGAAAAAGCAGAAATGTATGCAGACCACGCATCATACTGGCATGAAAAACAGCATGTGGTGTTTTGGGTGTCAAGTAGACCCCTTTATATAGGAGTTTACTCAGTAAGCCAACCTGTGGTTTGCATCTACTTCATACTTGCATCATTGGCTGCATCCTCTGTTGACGACTAATTGACTTGTAGCGATGAGTGCTTGAGGTCAGTAAAGCGATGTGGTATCATGCAGTGTTACTAGTGTTACAGTAAATATAGTGGTTTTGGTTCTGCTGTCTCAGCAGCAAGAAGCACATACATTCTGTGGTCAGTATGTGATGACACATACCATACCATTTTTGCTTTTCTGCACTTTTTTTTGTTTTGCATTTTAAAACCCTTTTTTTTCACTGTTAGGATACAATTATACTTACCCACATGGAAATTTGCTTATTTTAGATGAATGTCAATGCTTTTGTTATTAATCTACTTTTTAGCTTTGACCTTTGGGCTATTAAGAGCTTTTGTCACTGAGATGTTGCACGGAAACCTTTGAGAACAAGATGAGTCATGGAAACCACAGTTTCAAGCTTCAGGTTTAGCCTTGGTATGCTCATGATCAGGATTATGAGCCCCATGTTACAATTAAAGACACTTAACCAATGACTGACAGCCTGAAAGGGGCTTCATGACTCATCTGGCAGTTTCACTTTACCACAGTGGAACATGTCGAGAAGTGACGTGCATTTTATGGTAATACACAGGACATGAATATTTGAAGAAGAGGCCACACTCAGTGAAATGTGCATTACTTTTGAATTTGACATTTCTATTTACAGTAATAATTTCTCATGTAGCAAGAAAATAAAGGTGTCATAGCTTGGAAACATGCAGAGATGAGCAAATAGACCCACCAAAGGTTTTCCAGTGGTGTAGAAATTGCCGCAATTCAATATCAATAGGCTGAATTACTTGGTATCAACTGTAATGGGCTTGCACGTCCAATAGAATGATGTTATCACAAAGTAGACATGCTACAGTTTGCTTCCTCAGATGGCTTGATTATGTGGTGTGGTTGCAAAATTTGGATGGGAAAATTGCACACACATTCTGCAAATTTTTAAGAAAGGAATTCAGACAGTTTAAGCAATGTGCTTGGTCTTGTTTTGGGTATTGTTGGTGATATTATATATATATATATATATATATATATATATATATATATATATATATATATATATATATATATATATATATATATATATATATATAGTACTTCAACATTTAAAAGTCTTTCTGTCAGTGACAGATGCAATGGATTACATGTCACACAAGACCCGTTTTTTACACTACATACACTGATATATTGCTTGTGTTGTAGTCTTTAAACGAAAATTAAACAAAGTGGTGATCCAGCCATTATCATGCATTTAATACAGACTTATTTTGCACAAATCTATTATAAATCTATTCTATATCCTTTCTGCAGTAGTCAACCAATTCCTTTTCATTTTGCATGTTTATTCTCTTGAATATTGTTCATGTTGGACTGGTTTGGTTTATATGCTCTCATTTGTTGTGTATATTGCATAACCACATCAGATAAACTTTTCATGGCTAAGCTTTATATGTGACACAGATACAATGATGTTCTTTGGTGTGGATCTACGTGACACAACCAACTCTAACATGATGTGAAAAAAGAACCACAGAAACCAGAGTTTCCATCTGCAGCTGTGAGCGTCGGTGTTCTCACACTCAACATTATGAAACTAAAAGTGTTGCAATTAGATTTCAATTATTAATTAATTGTTAATATTTTCATTAGTTTATCATTATTTCACAGCTAGCAGTCTAAATGAGCATTGTTATACCTGTGAAGTGTCAAAAAATGCATCTTATTGAATTTTTGATTTGATGCAAATATAACTTGTTCGATTTGTGTTGGACTCTTTTTAGGTGCAGGCTGTGAGTTCCGAATCTGTGAACCTCATGCAGCCAGAGGAAAGTGAGGAAAGAGAGCATTCAGAGATTCATATAAAAATGCTGCAGTGTATACTTCATGTTTAAACAACTAAACTTCCTTAAAGTTACTGTGATGTGTTGATGATGGTTTTGTGAAGGTTTTCCTGGATAAAGAAGTTTTGCATTTATGTCTAATAATGAAAGATGTCACAGTTTGAATTAATATTTTATTTGGCATTTAGGTCAAAGAGCAAATATGACAAAGTGAGTTAGACAAAGCAATACAGCCACAATACCATCAAATTTAATACATCCACAATTCAAACACAATTTTGGATCCAATTCTTTTTCTTGAGAATCTTGTTGATCCAGGGAATAAACTGTGATATGTCTGTATACATGTTGGGTACATCTGGGTAGTCACAGGTATAATTATTGTTGAAAGAAACAACACCAACTGCAAGCTTCCCATTGCACACCAGAGGGCCACCAGAGTCACCCTGCAAGGAGGAAATATCTTATTCATTTTAAGATGTTCATGCCATTTTTTAAAAACCAGAATACAGCTTGCAATTTGTATGAACACACAGAAAACATACCTGACAAAATCCTTTCTTTGTCTTATATCCACCTGCACAGATAACCTTGGCAGGAAGTTGAATCCACACCCTCAGACACTCTTCCTGGTTAATGATAGGAACATTCGCCACTTGTAGCTCATCTACAGGTTGACCAGCAGTTCTTGTGTAACCCCATCCTGCTACACTGCACATTTTGTTTTCTTTTAGGTTCATACGATGACTGGGAAGCTTTATTGGCTTAATTGTTTTTTTGCCAAGGCTAGCTTTCCTAGACAGCTGCAGATACATGAGATAAGAAAATGAAAATGAAGCACTAACAGCATCTTATTTTATCACAGAGCCTTTTTCTCCATCAGACTTCACTATCAAATAATATTTATACATAATGTATAACTTTATAATGTTACATACAGTATATTCCACGGAAATAACGTGGATTTTAACATGATATTACCTTGGACTATTTGGTTGAATAGATACTTACTTTGAGGAGCATGATGTCATTCCCTGATGTTAAATTAACATAATCTGGATGTTTACATTTCTTTACACTGTATCTCATTGTGTCATTATTAATCTTCTTGAGATTGTGAGTGCCAAGAACAACAATCAATGGATATCTGCATAAATAATGATTGAGAAATTGACAGAATAGTCAGTTTTATTTAAATGATATTTATTCAAAGATTGCTTGAAGAGGAAAGGTCACTCACGGGTTATCACAGTGCGCTGC
>NC_084977.1:11374588-11382088 GCF_963691925.1 Scomber scombrus | reverse complement strand
TTCTCAGTAACTGCTAACAAGTTTTAGGGTTGCGCCATTAAACATTTAAGTAATGTCCTAATGTATAAATGTTTTGCTTGTTGTGCCTTCCAGTCAAAAGCAGCCGGCTTTAAACAGGATGTCACTTCAGTATCACAAGCTGTAACGTAACAGTTAAAAATAAGCATGGTTTTTGTGGTGCAACACATTTTAATTTAGTGATGCGTAAGTTCTCAGTTTATAAACAATTATGTAATAACTAGGCTATATTTGACCTTATGAAGAGCAGCTGCAACAACAGGCAGGAAAGCAAAATAAGTTTTATGATTTAACATTAGAATTAAGGCACAGTCAAGTCTGCTGTTGACTCCTTCATGGACACTTGAATCAGAATGAGGTATTTGATTTTTAAAAATTAATTTTGAAATTGTTTCTCAAACCAGTATTTGATGCCCTCAGCATTCCAGTGAGCCAGAATAATGTGAGACACCACCATGTGTATGGCATATGTATATTTCTTTTGATCCAAAGGTCTACAGTGTATCACACCATCTCACATCACTGCTCCTTCTTTGAATCACTATTCATGGCTTTGTCTATTCCCGGTGCAAACATCTGATGAATAAGTCAAACCAGAGGGTACTGTAAGGCTCAGATATCCTCCTGTGCAGACCTGACCCCTGGACCGATGCCTTTGTGTTCTTCTATGCTCTCAGAATGCTCTCATCATTTTGACATCAAAGATATTGTCCAGATATCAGTCACTTCACATGGTAGCTTGAGGTAACCTAACAGCCAGACCTCCGTCTCATTAATGTAATGGATCTGTGGAGTAATTCAAACACAAAAGTTGGTTAGAAAATGTTGGGGACACAGTGGGCTATTGTTATACTTGGAACCAATACAACTATACAGTGGAGAACAACAACCAACCGTAGGTGCTATTTTCAGCTGATTCAGATGTATCATTTTACCTATATTTCCTGGAAAAATCCATATTTGTGTTCACCACACAGTAATGCCTGCACAACGTTTATAAGATATGTAAGGACAAAATCGTAGTCATAAGTCATATTTTTGTAGTTTTGGCCATCATTATTAACACTCAGCACACATTGACGCATGCCACAATACTGCAACATCTGCAGTTCGATTCCACCAGAGGTCCACCCCCATTGTCTTTCCTGTCCACTCTTTTCACTGTTGTGATAAAAAAGGTATAAAATGCCTCCTCAAAATATTTAACAGAAACAGTATAACACCTTACCCACCAAAAGAGATCTGGAGTGAGATTTTTACTCATTATTTCTAACTACCACTTGAACAAGAAAAAAATAAATATTTGATATCTTCTTATAAATAATTCACAGAATATAAGAACAAAAGGCCTGCTTTGTGATACAGTGTTCCTAAGATGCACTGTCCTTCTGACCGACTTCATGCCTTCTTTTCAGTAAATCAGGCTAAATTTGCTGATACTGCTAATGCAAAATGGTGAGCTGATTATCATCATGTCACAGTCATATGGTGCTCATTTTTGATTTGTTGTAGCAACTAGCAAGAAACTCCTTGTGCTGAGACTATAACATGCAATGAATAATAAACCTCATCTCTGACATATTTTTTCACCAGGCTTCCCACCACCAAGTCGAGGTAAGTGACACCTCAGAGGATGAGTCAGACTTATCAGGGTTCAAGTAGGCCCGCATCATTTCTTAGGCATGTGCAAACAAAGGCACTTAGTATGTTTTAGAAGCTGATATAGCCGCAAGGGTTAGTGTTAATTAATTCCCCTTGACATACCCACAAATCATTTGTCAGGTAGTACCAGTACTGTGACATACCATAGATGGGTAATAGATAAAAAAGGGGTTTTTGTTGACTCTGTAAAATGAAACTGCCAGCTTGCCAGTCCAGTGAAGCTACAGAGGCACTGCAAATGAACAATGTTAATTCTACCACATAGCTCAGGAGTAGGCCATGTATGAGGAATTACAATTAATTCAAATATATTTTATATTAGTTTTAATTTGTTTGAACATGATTTTATTGTAGAGACATCTGTGGTGTGCACTTAAAAACTATAGCAAGTACAGTAGGTCAAAGTTGAACGAGGAAGTTGACATGTAATAGTGAGCTATGGACAGTTTTGGGTAATAGCTTTACCTTTTGCTTTTGTTTTCTCATTTAAATTGAGCTAACCTGGAGATTTAAAATCTGTCTGATTTATCTGACTGCTCATCTTTTTTGCCAAAATATACAATTTCACAATGTTCCCAGATCTCTTTGTGTAGACATACTGCCCATGTTTGTGTTTATAACAGTCTAGAGGAGATGCTGATGCTATGCTTCATCGATGGAATTATTAGCAGTAATGACATGTTTTATTCATCAGCATATGTGATTGTATGTATGCGTTCATGTATAAAGTGATGTCTTCATGGCAGTTTGTGAGCATGTGTGTGTATGTCTGGTCTCTCTCCTGGGGGCCTTCATTTGGGCCCACCGGTAAGAAGTGGGTCATTCCCACTGAGCTGAGCGATGAGAGTCGAGCAGTGACAGGTCTATGAGAAGGCGGAGCAAAGACCCCTGAGAATCAGAGGCTGTATTGCATACAGCAGTCGAGGCATCCGTTACAAACGTACAGCGAGCACAGTTATACACCGCGTGTTGCCTACGTGGGTGGACTGAGCAGCGAGCTAATCAGATGTGTTATTTGTATGGGGTGAAAGCGAGGCTGCTCACGGAATATGTGAGAAATCCCTCTTTGACCTTGAATCTCACTTTCATGCTGCTGCTCTTGACAAGTTGTCACATGTGGTCTGATTTTGTTTTGAAGGACGAGTCAAGAGGTTGAGAGCGAATGAGCCATTTGGAGCAACAGACAGTGATGCATCAAACTGAGAATTCTTTTATGAAGCAATAAAAGATGATTTTTTTTGTGTTTTGATGTGTTGGTGTTTACAATTAAATTCACAAAATTTTGAGTTGGGAACAAATGAGGAATTACCAATGCTTTCTATATAGTTTTTCTGTATCAAGAATGTTAAAATGTATTCCAGTTCATAGTGAGTGTTTTTTTTTTAAGGTAACTGAATTCAGAATGAATTGCACATACAAAAAATACTAAGCAAATGTAATACCACAGTGTGGTTAAGTTCTGAGTTAATGTTCTCACTTTGATTTAGTTTACACAGTGGGGGTGTTCATCTTTTCTTCTCTTCTTTCCTCTCCATCCTTAATAGAAGATGCTGTTAGAAGTCTTCTCCCATGGGAAGAATGCGACAGATCCCACATTGTTCATTGTTGTTTGTCTCTCCTTGAAAAGAAAGGCAGAAAAAAAGCCCTTCACAATGGTGTGGGCCGGGATGGGAAAAAATGGAATTACAAAGATCACATTTTCATCCTCTTTGATCTCATGTGTTAAGAGAGGTTTTTGGTGAGTTGGTGTTTCAGTAGAGGGGGGAGACAATGTTTGCATGAGTGTATCATGACAGAGAGTGGGGGGAAGAAAAAAATATACGAGAGAGAGGGACAGTAAAAGCGAGAACTGTAAGGAGGGGGGTGTATTGTGATGTGAAGCTGTCCTTTAGGGTTTGAGATGCATAAAGGAAGGAGTTGCTCCATGCAGGGAGAGTGGGCTGTTTATTTACTGTAAAGAAACTGTCTCCCTCCAGGGCTTTCCAGGGGAACTTGTCCCCATCACTACCTCAGCCCCTGCACCTACCCTCCAGCTAAACGCCCCAGCTTAGCTCCACCCAGGCAAGGAAGACTGCAGACAGACAGAGAGAGAGAGAGAGGAGAGAGAGAGAGAGACTCTCCTCTCATAGCCCTTGGCCATGTTCTCTCCTTCCCCCGTCTGGAGCTGAAAATGGGGGAAACCACGCAGCGCCTCTGCCTCGGCACCAAGGAAAACAAGCAGACTCCTAATGCCAAAGAAGTGCTTATTAAATCCCAGGCAGTCTTACAATTGGGCTGTGTAGCCAGTCAAAATAAGAAATTGTTTGTTGTTGGTTTATTCACCCTGCCTCCTTCTTATTTCACATGCTTTCTTAACCTCCTCCGAATCAGCCAGGACTCACTGTTTTCTCTATTTCACTCTCCTCCTCCCACCTTTCATATCTCTATTTGTGAGAAATGATGTGAAGCTGAGGAAAAAACACGGGACATGACAAGCAAGCAGCAGAAACATGCAGATGTGACAGTATGAGAGGGCCACTGGGGGGCAGAAAGCAGGAGAGAGTATTAGGGAGAGAAAATGACACAAACAGAAAATATGATAGAACTGAGACAAGACATTGAAAAGAAAAACCCAAAAACATTGTGCAGGAGGGATAGAGAGCGAGCCGGAGGGATGAAATATTTGAAATAGTGAAGGAGATTGTTAGTGCGGAAAGAGAGGGAGGGAGAGTGAGAGAGAGGGTGTGAGAGAGAGAGGGAGAGGGTTGGGGTACACTGTGAACAGCAGATTGTGGGGGCGCATGTTGTCGAGGTGGCCCAGGTCCCTGGTGCCCTCCTGTTTCATGGCTCTCACAGCCTGTCAGTGAAAACAGCCCAGCCATGTAGACAGCTGTGCTCAGGAGGCTGTGGGGGCGAGGAGAGGAGAGGAGAGGAGAGGAGAGGAGAGGAGAGGAGAGGAGAGGAGAGGAGAGGAGAGGAGAGGAGAGGAGAGGAGAGGAGAGGAGAGGAGAGGAGAGGAGAGGAGAGGAGAGGAGAGGAGAGGAGAGGACCTTTGTTTTCCATTTTGTTCTTCGTCTCCATCAGTGTCCCCATTTTCCTCCAGGCTTGCTGTATATCCATTCCAACTCCAATCCTGGCCTCTTCCATGTTTTAAGTAGAATAAAAGAAACAAAAGCAGTGGTGAGCGTTCACAACCTTGACAATATTTAAAGGTCTGTTTGCTCAGTGTGTGTGTTGATTTTTGCCAGTGTCAATCAAATCAAAGCATGTAGACCATGTAAAATGTCCTCATCCTTTGCCTGCGCCCCACATTAACCCATTTCCTTAAGGCGACAGGGCATTTTGGAGGAGTGACTGTGTGTGTATGTGTGTGCTGACATATTAGAGGAGAAGAAAGTAATCAGAGTTGGAAGTATTAGGTTGAGCAATAGACGGACAGAACTACCAGGCTGCCATTTCAACTGAGTTGAAATCAATCACAGGTTTGTTCGAGTGATTTTTATTGGCCCTAAAAAGTCCTAGCCACAGGCTAATGGGATAGATTCATCTACACGCTCACAAACAATACATCTCCCAATGTGCAGACTTAAGAGAATATGACAACTTGTCATCCAGAGCGTCTCTGTGCGTCCCTTTTTATGTTCATGTCCTCTACATCAGAGGGATCACACAGATCAATGCTCTCTCCTCTCTCCTTTGAAGGGACAAGTGCTTTCCCTGAGATGGCTCTCCCCTCTACACCGACCCTCTCTGTCCCTCATGAAGTCTTCCACTTACCTCCCCATCTCTCCCTACCTCCGCCTCCGCCTCCACCCCAGCTCCCCCATCCCTTACTGCCATCATGGCCATGTTTACGAGCCTCTCCCCTGGAAGGACAGGTTAATGGAGGACCTGGCTCAGCTCAGGCCCGCCTGGTTCTCATTCGCTCCCCAATAAGACATTTCATCTCCTGCCTTACTGCTTGCTTGCCAGCGGCAAAGCTCGCTCCAAAAACAGAGAGTCCAGTTTGTGTGTGTGTGTGTGTGTGTGTGTGTGTGTGTGTGTGTGTGTGTGTGTACTTTGGTCTCAGCTGTATGGTGGCTTTGAGGTGCAAAATACAAGCACATTTCATAAATCAAATAAACAAAGTCCATAAAGAAAACACGACATTTCAGATACACAGTCACCACTGATAGTTTTTTTATTTTTATTTTTTAAAAACATTTTTTAAATATATATCGTGTCCACCAAATTAACATACATGAGGGTGGGAACACACTTTTTAATTTAATGAAATCCAGTAAACCACCACCACCCACTATGACATCAATAATAAATATAAAGTAGAATTGTCACTTTTATGAAAATGTCACCAAAAACTAAAAATGCATCAGCTTCATATTGGTAAAATTGATGGCAGATCTGTTGTACTGGATTGCATTGCTTGCTCAGGTGCTCCTAATAAAGTCTTCCGTGTATAGGCTGTGCATGATCATTTCACAAACAGACCAACAGCAGTGCCTTCCCACATGGATCACAAATGTTTGGCAGACATTTTACTGTAACATACACAGCATCTTGTTAGTTTTAGACAGTTTTTGGCATTTAATTAAATGAGGTGCAGATTTTTTATTTATTTTTTGCTAGTGGATACCCATGGCCAAGGTGACCTTGCTTCTCCCCCAGTCCATCCCACATACTCAAACAGCAGAGTTTAATTTGAATTGAACATGCAGCAGCATGATGTTGAGAAGTTGAGAGAAATTCAACTTTTTGCAAAGGTCCTCCAAAGAGCTGGAGCAACAACTTTGAAACAACAAACTGATTTCCTTAGGTTTTTCAAACAAAATGTAGGAAAAGCTTATTGTCACATTGGCTTTCCTAATTTGAACCATCTAACTGAACTTGAATGAGAAAAATGATGCATGGAAAAACCTCACATTGCAGGTTTTTACTGTAGTATTAGTAGCCTAATCGGTGGCATACTATGTAAATTATTAACTCAATGCCAAACTCACAAGAGAGAATCCACTTGTTTAAAATAGGTTTTACCATTTGTTGTGGTGAGTCTCACCTAATCCACCTTTGTTACCATTTTTCTGTGGTTGACTATGCAGGAAGATGACGTGTCCATGCCTACTAAGCTCTCATTGGATGACAGTTTGTCCAACTGCATACTGAAATGTGAACAACACTGACATGTGTGATCCAGAGGTCTAAAACTGGGATACACAGACCAAAAAAGAGCATATACCTTACCCTACTTTCCAGTTTCTCTAGCTATCTGCTCTAGTCATTATTAACATCCAATCAGAATTAGGAATGAGAAAGATAGCAAGTACCTTCTGGGGTCTGATATGTTGTCATGTTTTCTGTAATGTTGTTTTACTGCACTTTAATGTTTGTGTCTTTTCTGAAATGTTGTGTTTTGCCCCTCAGGCACACCATACTGCAGCCCACAATTAAAGACAGAAGAACAAACCAATGAAAGTAGCTCCCACCACACAAGGTTACCCTGTAAATCAGTTCCCAAGGACACAATAACAACCTCCTGAAAACACTGAAACACAAGGACTGTGATCTTTTTTACTGGGGGACGAATGAAAGACAGGAACTGGAGGAATGGGGAGCCAGGCCTGGTCCGTAATGCCTGGGCTTTAGGTGGTTTAAATCACCTTGACTGGCCGAGCTCTAAAAGCGAGCCAACTCCCTCATGTCCACAGGGAGACTAGGGAGACTTGGTGTCCAGTAAACAATGTCTGCCTCGCCCTGTGGAACCCTGGGAGGGAGAGGAAACGGCATGTCCTTGGGGCTTCAACTTTGACCTCCCTCCCTGATGAAATATGGGCCCTGCCCTGCGGT